>NC_143552.1:46455000-46612916 GCF_054136105.1 Typopeltis vanoorti
TACAACTTAATTGTTATCCCCTTCATCATACTTCCCCTTCTCTATCTATACACCGTTGCATATGAATTTTCCATTGTTGGAAGCAGTGCTGCAAGTAATCAGGTGTCATCTGCTTCAGTAGCGCTGCCATTTTATCTTTTACCTCATCCACTGACTGAAAATGGGTGGCTTTCAATGCAGATTTCAGCTTTGGAAAAAGGTAAAAGTCGCATGGAGCTATATCCGGTGAGTAACGTGGATGGTCCAACACTGGTATCTTCTTATCAGCCAGATACTGCTTTACATACAGTGCACTGTGGGCTGGAGCATTGTCCTAATGGAGGATTCAGATGTTATTTTTCCACAGATCAGGTCTCTTCTTCCTCACTCGTTCTCTCAACTTGGCCAGAACCTCAAGGTAATAATGTTGGTTAACTGTCTGACCCTGTGGTACCCATTCAACCATTACCATGCCATTGATATAAAAAAAAAAAAAAACGATCAGCATTGCCTTCAGTTTTGACCTGCTCGTTCTTGCTTTTTTCCTTCTCGGTGATGTGGGAGTTTTCCAGTGTATCGATTGTCTCTTTTGTTTCTGGATCATACTGGAAAATCCACGTCTCATCACATGTGATGATCTTCTCCTTCAAGTCTGGCTCTACTGTCATCTGTTCCATGATGTCAGCGCAAATTTGTTTCTGGGCATCTTTCGGCTCCTGACACAAGTTTTTGGGAACCGTTTTGGTTCAGACTTTGTTCATGTTCAATTGCTCATGCAAAATTTGTTGTACAGTCTCTTATCAATGTGCACCATGTCTGCTATCATCTGAATGCTTAATCGGCAATCTTTGCAACAATTTCATTAATTTTCGCAACATTTTGTTCAGTTCCTGTCATGACAGGGCAACCCTGTTCTTCAACGTTTTCTCGACCTTCAGCAAAGCGTTTGTGGCATTCAAACGTTCGGACATGTGACATTACATTATCACTGTACACCTACAATAATTTCAAACACTCGGTCGGTGATTTCTTCAATTTCACAAGGAATTTGAGATTAATGCACTGCTCGAGCGTTTAACGTTAGACATTGTTCCGGCAAAGTGAATTCACGTGTTTCTTTTATAACTGCCTACAGACTGCTTCTAGAACCTTCAGGGTCATTCACAGTGCAAACGCATCCCACTGCTACGAGTACATGATTCACAGCGCACCTTGTCTCGTTATTTAATAGCCACACCTCGTATAACAATGTATGCAGATTATTCTTAACATCCATCAAAATTACTGCTGAAGAGTTTTATTTAAAAAAATACAATATAATTATTTCAGAATTCTTCATTTATTATTTTTGCTTCAAGTTCATATTTATTAACAAAAATTGTTATTTGGACATTTAGATGTCCAAAATTCTAATTAAATATGAATAGGATTCATAAACTTATCATAATGGTAAACACTTGTAAATATGATGACCATGATGTTTTAAATCAAAGTGCTAGTAGAAAACAAAACAACAACAAAAAAAAAAAAAATGGCTATAAGTACAACAACTATATAGGATTTGAAAATACTAGAAATTTCAACTAGCAAACTATGACTGAAGAGTGTGCAAGTCAACGCTAGTCAAAGTTTGTTTGCCTCCCTCTTCTGCATAATGACAGTGTCCTTGCTTTGCCAATGCCTATGCTAAATTGGTATCATTAAATTGGATGCTAAACTGGCATCGGGAACATAGCATAGTTTCTGCATATGGATGATGTACAGTTATGAAGAGCTTGGCATTTTTTTGTATTCATTAGTGAGGATAGAGGTTTATGGCAGAAGGTGAGATGGGTGAGTGAATGTATTGAAAGTGTTCTAAAAGCAAACATTAAGGTGTGAAAATTAAACTAAAAGTAAGTATCAAAGTGGTGAATTTAGTAACCAAAAAAGGTGCTAAAATGTAAGTATATGTATTAGAAAGAACATAGATAAGAATTCACTTATAGGAATGAGTGAAGTTGAATGAAATATGAATAATGGGAGAGTGAGCTGGTAGAAAGATCACATGAAAGAAGTGGCAGAAGATGAGGACAGTGCTGTGGTAGTCATAATGGGAGAAATAGTCCTCATATTTTGTCCTGTACAACACTTGCTGAGAGTGTTGCATAGGACAAAATGTGAGATAAGGAGAATATGAGAGAGAGAGAGAGAGAGAGAAAGAGATGGTATTATATAGTGATTAGATGATCAAGGAAGTGCTTGATTAGAGCATGATTTGGCTAGTACAAATGACTTGAAAGGTGGCCAGATAGAATGTGAGAGAGAGAGAGAGAGAGAGAGTCTCGAGGCTATTTTATGTATGGTCATGTTTTTAGGACGCTCTTGTAAAATTGATCATTTATTTCTGATTTATCGATTTTTCATAAAGTAATTGGTGTATTTTTTAGTGTGTTATTGTAGTAGATTTATTAGTGGATAAATTATATTTAGTGAATTTATTATGTTTAGTTGCTTTTAGTAATATAATAGCAACTAAACATTATTGATAATAATTTTTATGGCTATTTTTCTGTAAATATTGCTAAATTTCATTTCAAACATGGTGCCCAAAACACTTAAGAACAAGTAACAGCAACTTTGCTGTTACTTATTATGATATTATCATACTGTTCAATATACAAAAGAAGGCAATATACAAAAAATATATACTTTTATATATATTTTTCTCATCAATGTGATACTCGTTTTTATGAGTAAATGATCATAAAATGAGTATCATATTGAGGAGAAAATTATAAACAGTAGTCCCCCCCCTTATCCATGAGGGATATGTTCCAAGACCCCCCCCATGCAGATACCTGAAACTGTGGATAGTGCCAAAACCTATATATACTGTTTTTTCCTATACATACAAACCTATGATAAAATTTAATTTATAAATTAGGCACAGTAAGAGATTAACAACAATAACTAATAATAAAATAGAACAATTATAACAACATACTGTAATAAAAGCTATCTGAATGTAATTGGAATCTTAGCAACCTCAGTATACATTTTTTTGTTATTTATTTAGTTATTATTTTATGAAGAGAGCCTGTGTAGCTCAGTGGAAGTGGTATTTTCACTCCACAGTGCTCAACTGCCCAAAGAAAGAATATTATGAGTTTGATTCTAGTCGTTGACTAGAGGAACTTTTTCTGAGCCTTTTTTCCAAACCAATTCCTGAGTTAGTTGATCTTTGGTATGGGCATGCGGGTTTTTCGTCCCATAAAAATCAAGAAAATTGATTGTAGAACCCATTATTAATTAGTGATAGCCTTGGGCTAGCTATCTCCGAATGACTACCTGTGGACATTGAACTGCCCCACTCAGTCTCCACAAGCTAGATAGGGTTAAATGGCCTCACCTGCTCCCTATAAGGCAATAAAAGGCATTAGCTGATTTAATTTTTATGGCTATTTTGCCTATTTTTCTTTAGGAGTACCCCTTTTTTATAATGTCATTGGCTTTTTACTCAATTTTTAGGGCATTATTGATAATTTAAAGATATAAATACATGAAAAATATAAGTGAGGAATAATTTTGGACATACCTTTGTAGGATGTTCTTGGAGCATCATCAGGCATATAACCTTTTTCTGTTCGCTGTGCCTCCCTTCTGTAAAACAACTCCTGAACATAGGTAAATGAGTTGGAAATCTTCAAACAGCACATTAAAGCTATGAACAAACTTTTTCCTCCAAAATACAAGCAGTGGAAGCTATGCTCGAACAAATTGATGACCAGCTTCACAATGCAAGTTCACCTTTGCATGCGAATGAACTCAGCAACCTAATCACATCAATGGTATATGACTTGATGGAAGCCATAAACAAAATATTCAATGCCATTATTTTGAACTTTCTGACAGAAAGTGAAAAATCATTAAAAGAAGACATCAACAAATTAGTAGAAGAATGCCACATCTATTCTAAAAATATTGTCAGGTTCCATCGTTTCGGGCCCATAAAGAAAAGAAAGGATGGATAAACTTTCCACACTTCATAAAAGTGTTTGTGACAAAAAGCACATCTAAATTAATAACAGTGATCAACAACAACAAGTTCAAAGACATTTGCCCCCAGTCGCAAATATGTGCTTCACCAGACCTAACATTTGCACAGAAGGAACAAGGACAGCATCTTCAAAGAGAACTTGAAGAAAAACATCAAAATGGAAACACCAGTTGGGGCATCGACCACAAGCAAGTTAAATTGGTGCAAAAATCAAGTGACACCACTGGTATCCAACATGGAAACCAGTATGCAGGCACTGCATAGGAAATGTGCAAGACCCTTGCAGTCAAATATATGCCTCACAGAACCTTGCATATCCACTTCACCAACATCTGTGGCCTAAACTCCAATCTTAATAGTGTTCACTACCACATTGACCATACCACATTGAGGCAAAAAATCATAAACTATGACAAATACGTAGTATAAAATTCTAAAAATTACAAATTGTACAGGTCAATTGAATAAATTCATATGGAATAAGAGAGAAATTAGTTGGAACACTAATTTCTCTCTATACTCTATAATAGCTGTATACAAGACAGTGTTCAAACCAGTTTTAACTTATGGATCTGAGAGCAGGGTCAGAAGTAAAACACTTGACCAAAGACTAGAGATCACAGATATGAGAGTCCTGAGAAAGATTATAGGTGTGAACAGATGGCATCAATGGCAGTATCATATTAAAAACGAGGATATTAGGAAAGAACTTGACATTGTCAGCATCCAGGAATGCGTTAACAGAGCTAATCTCAGGTGGTATGGTCACTTAAACAGAATGGGCGAGGAAAGATTAGCAAAACAAGTGTTCTCTGCCAGGTTGGCAGCAAAACGACCCAGAGGAAGACCAAGATATAGGTGGATTGATACGGTACAAAGTGCCTTAGACGATAGAAATATAAGATCTGATAATGTTGGAGTCTTGACAAGTAACAGACTGATTTGGTGGAAAATTGTAGATAGGAAATTAATAATGATGTAAATTTTTCATGTAGTACTATCATATCCTGTACACCCCTTGAAGGTACATAGCAGGAATTTGATGATGATGATGACAAATTGTACATAAATTTCATTGCACCTATTGCATAAATGTTTTAGACACAATAAAATAAAGCGCATATTTTAATTGTCATCACAGTCTTCAGAAATAACATTTCGTAGATATTCTTTAAGTGGCCGGAGGTTGTCACCACTTGAAATCTCTTGGACATCATTTGTATAATTCTCATTGCATACTTCGGCTGGTTTAGTCATCAAGAAGTCAGTAATAAGACTTTGCTTTCCACTGTTGCAATTTTTTATTAAGTTCATAATATGGCACTAAACAAATATCCAATTGTCTCGTGAATTTTTCCAAGCACTCCATTGAGGGATCATTATCCGTAAAATAACTTCCTAACTTTCTTGCCAAGTCCAGTCCTTTTGCTAATTTCTTTAAACTGAATTCTTTAACAGATTCATCACAATCAGAATCTTCAGCAGAACTTTCCCTGCCATTTGGTTCGATGCCATCTATTAATTGTACCAGTTCCTCCTCTTTTAAATCTGTTTCTCCATCAATTAATTCACTAATTTCGTTTTCAACCATATCGCAAAAGCCCTCTCCACCAAAAATGTGTGCGATGTTTATTATACGACGTTGCTCGGCATCCACTGGAGGTACGAAATTTTGTTCAGTTACGGCTTCAGGCCATATTTTTTTCCAGCAAGCAATCAGCATAGAGGGTTGTAATTCCTTAATGGACAGAGAAATAATTTTTACACAATTCAGTATTGAAAACTCTTTCCACGCTTGAGGCAGTGTCATGTTTGGATTAGATTCCATTTTTTCCAAAATTAATTGAAATGTTACCGAATATAATATGACTTAAATGTTGATATTACTCCTTGGTTGAGTGGTTGAATAAGTGAAGTAGTATTAGGCAGAAAAAAGGTTATTTTAATATTCAGATGGCTTAAATTTGTTGGGTGGCCTGGTGCATTATCTAAAATTAGTAGAATTTTGAAGTCCATATTCTTTTTCTTTGTGTAACTTTCTACATCGGGTACAAAACTCTTAAAAAACCAATTTTCAAACATGCTAGCTGTAACCCATGCCTTTTTGTTGGCCCACCAATAAACAGGTAGGATGGACTTGTCGAACCCTTTCATCACATGAGGATTTGCAGATCGGTTAATAAACATTGGTTTTGTCGTGTAATCACCTGATGCATTACTACAAAACAGTAGAGTAATTCTATCTTTGGAAACTTTGAATCCAGGAGCTGATCTTCCATTTTTCGAAATATAAGTGCGTTTTGGCATTTTTTTCCAATATAACCCGGATTCATCCGCATTGAACACCTGGTCTGCACTGTAACTACCTTCTTTAATGATTTTTAAAAGTTCTGCTGGGTATTTCCAGGCAGCTTCAACATCTTCTGATGCTGATTCTCCTTGGATTTTAAGATTATACAAAGAAAACCGCTTTTTAAAGTTTTCGAACCAACTCTTACTGGCACAAAATCCATGCCGAGAGATTTCTTCTGAAGAATCTTGATCAAGTTCTTTTAAATCTTTATAAACTTTGAGAGCTTTTTTTTTGCTTAATAAGGTGTTTATCCAAAGGAATTTTCTTTTGAGTGCAATCTTCTTTTAAACACTTTGCTGACACGTCGTTCCAAGTTGCCTCGATGTTGTTAATGCCCTTCAAAATATCAAATGACTACCAGTAGTCTTTAATAGTTTTTCCTGAAGTGTCCAAGACTCTTACTATTTCCATAAATGTTATACGGAGGTAATAGGCTTTGAAGATGGATATAATCCCCTGATCCATAGGTTGCAAAAGCATTGTTGTGTTTGGGGGCATGTAAACAACCTTGTCATCCAGTGATGTTTTTAATTCAGCAAGGTTTTGAGGATGTCCAGGAGCATTATCCAAGAGAAGCGATGCCTTGACTGGCAAATCATTTTCTTTACAGAAGCGAAGCATGGTAGGACAAAAATAATTTGTGTGCCAATCTATAAAAACGTCTTGTGTAATCCAAGCTTTCTTGTTCCATTTCCAATAGACTGGCAGCATGGCTTTTAGACCCTTGAAGGTGCGTGGTGTCTGTGAATGGTACACCAGCATTTGTTTAAGCTTCAAAATTCTGGAGACATTTGCACCCAACAAAAGCGTAAGTCTATCTTTTGCAGCTTTAAAACCTGGAGCGGCACGTTCTTCACAGGAAATGAAGTTGCGTGATGGCAATTTTTTCCAGTAGACCCCAGTCTCATCAACATTAAAAATGAGATCAGGAGGATACCTTCCTTGTCTTGAAATTCTTTAGGAAAAGCACTGCTGCTGCAACATCTGCACTTGCCGTCTCACCACATAATTTGACCCTGTGGCACTTACTTCGAGACTTAAATCTCATGAACCAACCTTTGCTTCCTAAAAATGTTTCAGCATCTCCATCTGTCTTTTTAAGATCCTCAAAAATTGTTTTTGCTCTCTCAGTTATAACAGCCTGCGACAGAGGAATGTTTTTCTGATTCAAGTCATCCACCCATAATGATAATAGTTTTTCCATTTTTTCATGAAGTTTACCCCTACTATAATGTACGTGGTTTGCATTTAGTGGCCATAGATTGTTGCGCAGACTGTTTTATTCTACCTGCATTTTTCATAATCGTAGTAACAGTCGATGGAGGTAAGTTCATAGTTCTACAGACATTAGCACGTGTCTGCCCATCTTCCATTCTTCGAATCACCTCCATCTTCTTTTCAAGTGTGATTGATTTCCATGCCTTATTAACACCAAGTTCTGCTAATTTTTCTGCACTTCTGTTATCAGACATGGTATGTAATTACGTACTTTATCAAGTTAAATAAGTATGTATGTAAAAAAAATTAAATAGAACAATTAGGTAAATTCAACATTAAAACTAGGTTTGATACATATACTTCATAATAGCTCAGTAAACACTCAAACACTAGAGTGCCTGCTAGCGTCGTTTCTCAGTCAACCACACTACAGTAAGAAAGCACGCTCAGGCAACTGGCATTATTGTGAATTGGCGTAAACCGAGGGCTGCCTGCATATGTATAATGATAAATATTTATATACCACTGATGAAGTATGACAGAAAGGAAGAGGGGTGGAAATGTGGAGACAGAAAAATGTGGGAGAATTGCAGATAAAACAAAGGTATGCGAGTTTAAAACCTGAATTTCCAAGGGTGGACTGTGAATTCTTTGAGAAGAAGGTAAGAGGTAGAATATTTTAGGGGAAAGGAGAAGGATAGAATATGATGAATCAAGATTAGGGATGGGATAACAGAGTGTGAGTCATTTTGACTGAGTGTCATCTTTAGAGCTCATGGGAGAAGTGGAGGCTATGTCATGTAGGCTTAGTGCTTTTGTCTTGGATTTATTGTTTTTTATTGGTCGGAATCTTGACCTAATTTTCATGTTGGTGAGCTTCCAACTTTTAGAAGTTATATAGGGGTGGTGAACGTTTATGGAGTTTTTGTCACATTTTATAGCTAGCTATTGATTCTGATATTCTTAGCATTGTTTTATATTCCTGTATGTCTACTATTATGACTTTGTTGATTTGCAGAGTATGTTTCTGTTCAAGAGTGTGGGCTGCTATTTCTGTTTTCCCCACATTTTGTATTTTCTTTCTCTTTTCGTTACTCCATTTCTTATTGCTGAAATGTTCTGGGATTGGTATGTTGAAATCACGGAAGTGTTCCTGGTCTTGCCCATAAAGATATGATCATGGAACCTGTGTAAGTGATGCTACAGTAGTGTTGGCAAGGAAATTTGCATACTGCTTTGTGGTGTTCTAGTATTTCTTTGTATGTGTGAGATTTAGTAGATTTTAGGAGTGTTGCCAATTTTTGGTTTGTGGTCAACACTAATTTGTAGTCGGTGTGTTTAAAAATGTATTTGTAGGCTTTGTATGTGTTCTGGATGTATAGCAGGTTAATGATTTTTTGTGTTGGGAAGTTTGCTTTGGTTATTGCACTGTTTTGACAGGTTTTTGTTGTTTGGTTGGCACAATTTATCAGTTGTTGGGCATTTTCAGTTTCTAAAAATCTGTGTCAATTTCTTTATTTCTATGTTGAGATATCAATAATTATGTGTAGTCGAAAACTTGAATGTGTTTATAAATTGTGCTAGAATGACTGATTTTTTGATAGAATAAGGATGATATGAGTTAAAGTGGAGGTAATTTCTGATATGTGTGAGTTTGTGGAATGTTTTTGTGGCTATTTAGTTGTTTGTTCTAGTTAACATTAGGTTTAGGAAATTTGTTGATTTTTTTCGTGCTGTTTCTATAGTGAACTTTAGTCTGTTGCTGAAGTCATTAAGCAATGCCTGTAAAGATGATACATGTTGGTTTTCCAATGCATAGAACATCATCCACATATCAGCCATAAAAGGTGATGCTGGGGGATGGGAGAGGTGGCTGAGTAGATGTGATTCCATATGTTATAGAAACAATTCGGCTAATTGCCTGCTAATATTTTGGTCCATAGCGTGTCCGAAAATTTGGATATAGATTTATGGTTAACTTTAAAAATGTTTGCTGAGATTATTAGTTTTATCAGGTTTATGATATCGCCGGGTGTTAATTTTGTTTATGATCCTAGGGTGTGGTCTTCTGTGAGTAATGTGTGTACGATGTCTAATGTTCTGGGGACGTCCACATTGGTGTATAGCGATGTTGCATCCAATGAAGTGAGGACGTCATCGTGGGATAGAGTTAGGTTTGTTATTTTTTGAAATAGGTCGTCTGTGTTTTTTATCATTGATTTTGACTTGGTTAGTAAAGATTTGAGTAGTTTTACTAAGAATTTGGATAAAGGTGATGTGGTGTTTTTGTATGAGATTATTGGGTGTACCAGATAGTCTTTATGGGTTTTTAATTTGTCCAAATATATGGAGTACATGTGGTGTGGGGGTTTTGTATTTTTCATTATTTATCTATCTTGTTTTGTTTTTTTTTAAAAACATGTAGTATGTTGTTAATTTGTTTTATGAGGTTGGGAATGGGGTTGTTTAGGACTTTTTCGGTTAGTGTTTTGATCATTTAAAATTTCTGTTATTTTGTTGTGATAATCCATTTTGTTTATGATGATCACTGTGTGTTAGTTATTTTTTTTTTGTTTTTTAATTTTATGAAGTCGATAACTTGCACCTTTTCACTTAAAAGGAAGCATTTTACAATTTCTCTTTGGCAAATCGAATTGCCATCATCACTACTCTTGCACTTTGAGGCCATTATGGAATAAAATGAAGGTTACTTGAACACAAGCATTACGATATTGCAACAGTCAATCTGATAACTGAGAACCTCAGAACGGCATGCAGTTTAAAAATTCTGAATTGTTTATTTCTCAAATTTCCAATTTAATATTTTTGGATAGCTACTAAGTGACTAACAGGTGGGTAGCATATATGGTGTGGTGTGGATATGCTGGACAAAGGGGCGATTTGTCCTGGGTGGAACGTGATTTAATCACATTGCTCAGAATGGTGAGCAATTTAAAACTTATAAATTGTTTATTACTAAAAGAAAAAGCCATATGGCTTAATTTCGGTTATGTAAAATTACATAGGCAAAGTGGATACTAGACCCAATATTGTTTCCAAGCCAAATGATTGTTGAAACTGAAAGTTTCATAAGCTGACCTGAGAGTTTACGAGAACACAATCCTTGGCATCTCCGAGGTGCCCTAGCTTGCGCTTTGTGGATGCCGAGGATTGTATTCTTGTAAGCTCTCAGGTCAGCTTATGAAACTTTCATAGTTTTAACAAACATTCGGCTTTGAAATACTTGGATAGGCAAAGTGAATACTTGGGGATCTTATTCACTTTGCCTATGTAATTATAAATTGTTTATTTCTGGAATTTTCCATTTAATATTTTCGGACCAGGGTTGACTGTGGAAAGTGAACTTACGGATGGATGGGAGAGGGAACTGCAGTATATGAAAGTTTTTGTTTTGTTAAATGCAAAGTTTTTTTTTTTTTAATTTTTTCGAATTTTTTTTTTTTTTTTTATATTAATTCCAGAAAGGAGAGGTCACCAAATCTTCAATACCAAACTTTGGTTTTGTAATGAATTTTAGTAAGTTGTCACTATAATAAATTACATTAAACTATTGATAATTTCAGTCCATGATATTAAAAAGCAATGTATAAATACCAAAGGTTAAGTGAGTAAATGGAGTAGGAGTGAAATGGATGAAAAGTGAAATCAAGCAAGCAGTGCTGGAAAAGAAAACTGCTATGGAGGAGGTACAAAACAGTTGGTATTGATTGGATCCATGAAGAGTATAAAGTGCAGGCTAGAAAGGTGACAAGCATGGTAAAGAAAGAAAAGGTGCAGTATGAGAGGAGATAAGATGGTAAAACCAAGTTTAAATCAAGGAAATTTTTCCACTATATGGTAAGCAAGAGAAAGAATAATTATGGCAAGCTGACACTGGTGGATAGTCATGGCAGCAGAATAACATTTATAAAGGATATAGTGGAATTATTGAATGAGCACTTTATCAGCATGTCATACTGGTGTAAATGATGCCATGCAATTTATAGAAGGGAGCCCAGTATTAGGAGAATTGGAAGTGAAAGAATCAGAGATGTATCAGGTGTTGGTTGGATTACAGTAGATGTTAATAATGTGCACCACAGTTGGTTATGCCCTTGACCTGGTTATTTCATGAAAGTCTTGCAGTGGGTATGGTTCCTAAGGAGTGGAAAGAAATCAAAATAGTACCACTTCACAAGCATGGTTCTAAGACAGAAGTCTCCAACTATAGGCCAGTCTGTATAACTGCAGTTGTGCTCAAGGTGTTGGAGAGATTGGTAAGGAATAAAATACAAAATTGGTTTAAGGGACATAGCATTCTTTATGATGGTCAGCATGGATTTGTAAAGGGGAGGTCTTGTTTTAGCAATTTACTTGCATTTTATAATAGGGTAAAGAATGTGTTAGATAAGGGAGAATCATATAGTGATATTCTTGAATATTCTTTTTACTTGGACACAAGAGTGAGGTTGTGGTTTCAATATCAATAAGTGCAAGGTATTGCATTTTGGAGTGCAGAAATATAAGGTTGAGTATTATATCGATGGTGTCATAGTGCATGAGATTATAGATTTGGAAGTGATAAATCGATATGTTGATAGTAGACTGGAGTTTAGAGGACATATTGCTAGTGTTGCAAAGGCTGCACATCATAGTGCTGCTATGATAAGAAGTACTCTAACATGTAAGGATAAGGAAGTGATTGTGCCACTGTATTAGGCACTGGTCAGATCACACTTGGACTACTGTGCTCAGATCTGGTCACCTGGTTTTCAGTGTGATGTGGAAACATTGGAGAGGGTCCAGAGACGAGTGACTAAGACAATATCAGGAGTTTGGAATGCTGGCTATGGAGAGAGGTTGAAGAAACTTGGATTGCAGAGTTTGGTGGATAGGAGGAAGAGAGGTGATATGAATGAGACATTTAAGTTAGTGAGGATTTTATTACATTAATCCAGAGGGGATTATAAAAAGAGTAGAAGGTTAGAGGGGAAGAACCAGAGTTCATTCCTGGAAGTTATGCAAAAGTATGGTGAAGAAGAGTATGAGGAGTAGATTTTTTACATGGAGAATTGTATTGTTAGTGAATGGAATGCATTACCAGTGTGTATTGTTAATGCAAGGAGTATTAAGAATTTTAAGATTTTATATGGTAAATATGTTGTCAGTTGAATGAACCTCCCACAGTGAGTCTGTCAACTCCATGGAGGGTGTAATAATAAGATTCTTAAGAATCTTATTATTCTTAAGAATAGAATAATAATCCACATCCTAATAATAATCTTCTCAGGGGCTCACATTGGCACATACGGGCATGGCAAACCCGAGATGCCGAGCTAGACCTGATCTTACTTTGTACAATCATATCTGGAGACTGGTCTTCTACTCTTCTTTCCCTCTACTCTCTCTTACTTCTTACTCTTCCCCCCCCAGTGCTATTAGAGCAATTCGAGGGCGAGGGGGGTGACGACTCTTTCCTCTCAAACTGTAGTTTCCACTATCTACTAAAAAAAGGCAAGCCTTGTTGTCTTAAGGTGGCAGCTCCCACCACCACCACTAGGATACCTGTCACCATGCTAGTCACTTGACACAGGAAAACACATATTACTTTCAAGTCTCAATGAAATCCAAATCGGACAGAAAACATGGGAAATGACTGCAAACTGGAAAAGGTTAAGAAACTTTGGAAAAAGAAAAATGTGGTGAAATATGCTACATGGAACATTAGAAGCATAGCACATAAAGAAGAATTAGATAAAATTTTAAATGATGAAAATATAGAAATTGCAGTTCTTACAGAAACAAAAGAGAAACTTAAAGGAACAAAAGAAACAGCTAACTACAATATCATATATAGTGGAGTGGACAAACAAATACATGCAAAAGCTGGTGTAATGATTTGGATCCATAAATCAATTAAAGCAAAAATAACTCATTATACATACTGGAACGAAAGAATATTAGAAGAGCGATTAAAATTAAATAAAGAAAATTTAACAGTTGTTGGAGTGTATACCCCTGAAGAAGGAAAAGAAGAAGAAAATGATTACTTTTACAAAGAGTTACAAAACTCTTTGTAAAAGTACCCTAAAACTGACCATATAATTATAGCCGGAGATCTTAATGCCAGAATAGGAATGAAAAAATTTAATAATAATATAAAAAAATTTGGAGAACCAACAGTAAACAAAAATGGAAAGCGACTCATTGATTATACAATATACATAGTGGCGTCGAGGCTAGCTGGTGAACGAACGTGCTATCGGAGAGCTCCTGAGAGATTTGTGTTTTTTTGTTGATTTATTGGTGTTTTGGATTCAATTTAATGGACTTAAGTGTGTAATTTTGGTATATTATTGGAGCTTTATTAGTGTACTAAAGTGTTTTATAACATAATCTATGTCAGGAAGTCGCCGCTAGATGAATTTGTAATGTGTAGTGTTCGTGCAAGCTCCAGATAAGATAAGTATCATTTTCAGTTATCGATACAAATTACTTAATATTGTGTAGTTTTGTTTTGTTTGCCTTGTGTATTTTAGTGCGTCTATTTTTGGTGTGTTATAACGTATAATTTGACAAAACACGTTACAAATAAGTATGGCACCTGTGCGAAGGAAAATGGCGGCCAGTAAAGAAGGTTCGCCATCGTTATCAAAGAACGATAGCATAAAAGAAATGAGTCAGTGTACTAGCTGTGAAATGTACGCTTTGCGGAGTGCGGTCGGAGTGTGGTTAGATGATAATAAAGGATTGAATGTGTGTAGAAAATGTAGGGAGAATGAGGAATTGAAGTGTATTTCGGATCGTGAGTGTGATATTTTTGTCAACCTTCAGAATGAAGGAAATAGGGATATGACAAGAAACGGCAAGGTTGTACATGAAAATTGTGAGAGTGTGAATGTAGAAAGTGTGAATGATAGTATAAATGGTTTCTCAGAGAACAAAAAAGATGAGATAGATGCATTGAGTGAGATCGCGTTGTTGAATAGTGCGATAGAAAGAGCAAAACAGCAGCTAGAGTGCATGAACAAAAGTAGACTGAATGAACCAACCAACAATAAAAGGTATGACAGGAAAAATAGACGTATGAATGTGAACATGAACAAAATGAAGGATAGAGTGCTGTATGGAGACTCGTTAGTACGAGGTGTGTTAGTAGAGGATTTGACAAAATCGTACCAACCTGGTGCGACCATAAAGGACGTAACTGCGTCTATTAGAGAGCAAAAGGAAAGGGTGAAAGAAATGATTGTTGTGGCAGGTACGAATGATTTGAAAGGAGATAAAATGGAAATGATAGAAGACCTGAATGAATTGTTTGAGGTAGCAAAAGAAAAGAGTGAGAGAGTTAGAATGATTAGTCTTTTGCCACGGTATGACAGTGAAATGTTTAAAAGGAGGGCTATAATTGCGAATGACTTTATGCGTGGGTTATGTATGATGAGTGGTGTGGAATTTGTGGATGTGTGGAGTGAGTTTGATGGGCGAAAGGATCTATATAAGATGGATGGCTCGCATTTGAATGGTTACAGTGTAAGAAGACTTGAGAAAGTGTTGCTGAATGTAGTGGATGTGCAAATTCAGGGAAACTAGATTTGTTAGGGGGGGGGGGGAGTAGAGATACAGGCCTTATGGAGGCAGTTGAATGTAAGAACGAATATAATATGCCAGAGCAAATAAGGACAACAAATCTGAGTGGGATAGTTAATATAAGGCATCAAGGTAGGGTTGGGGCTAATGGGGGTCTTAAATTCATGTACACTAATACTAGGAGTATTAGGAACAAGAAGGAAGAGTTTTTGGCCATGGTTGGCACTTCCAGACCACAGGTTATAGGTATTAGTGAAACATGGCTGACTGTAGATGATATAACTAGTGGGATTGAATATGATGGGTATAGTGTGTTCAGGAATGACAGAGAGAATAAAATGGGGGGAGGAGTATTGTTGATGATAGCTGATGAGCTCCAGCCAAGGAGAATAGAAGTTGAATTGCAGGATAGAGAAAAGAGCACATTTGAGGCCATTTGGTGTGAGATTGTGGCTAGCAGAACTAAATATACAATTGGGTGCTGCTATAGACCAGGTGATGGAAAAGATGGTGGTGACAGTATGCACAAGCAAATAGAAGAAATGGGTGGAAGGAGGGTGATTATTATGGGAGATTTCAACTATGGTCGCATTGATTGGAGTGAGGAGAGGACACACGGGAGGAAGGAACTGGATTTTATGCGGTTATTAAGGGATAACTATCTGCGACAGCATGTAATGGAAAATACTAGGGGTCAGAGAGTGCTTGACCTAGTAATTACATCTGAGGATTTGGCTGTAACAAATATGACCACATTGCCACCAATCCGTGAGAGTGATCATAGGGTCTTAACTTGGGAGGTGGCTAAAGGTGTAGAATTTTCAATTAAGACAGGGTACATGTGGAATTATCGGGCTGGAAAGTATGACAAGCTTAGGAGTTTGATTGGTTCAGTGCCATGGCATGTACAACTGCAAGGACTAGAAGTTGATAGTGCATGGGAGGTAGTTAAGAAGTGCTTGCATGAAGCAATGGCTGACTGTATACCTAGAGTCCGAATAATAAATCAAGTTGGGGTTAAATGGATGAATAACACCATTAAGCTTGAGTTGCAAAAAAAGAAACAACTATGGAGGGAATTTAAGGAGAAGGGTGACCGGCAGGCACATGAACTGTATAAAGCGCAGGCCAGAAGGGTGACGAGTGTGGTAAGAAAAGCAAAAAAGGATTACGAAAGAACATTGGCCATGCAGGCTAAAGAGAATCCTAAACAGTTTTTTAGATATGTAGCAAGTAAAAGGAAAAATGTACATGGCAGATTGATTTTAAAGAATGCCGATGGTAGGGAGGTAACTGAATCAGTTGAGATAGTTGAGTTACTGAGTGAGCATTTTGCAAAAGTATATCATCCAGGTGGTGACATTGCAGAAACGAATAAACCAGTAGATTATACGGGAATTGTGGTTAATGAAGTGGAGGTGAGTAGTCTATTGCATAACCTCAATGTCAATACATCTGTGGGATTGGATGGTATACCAGCTCGTGTTGTACGAGAAGCAGCTAAAGAATTGTCAGTACCCTTGACCATTTTGTTTAATTTGAGTCTCGGGTCTGGGTTAGTCCCGAGCGGGTGGAAAGAGGGGAAAATAGTTCCACTGCATAAAGGTGGTTCCAAGACTGCTGTCGTAAATTACCGACCGATTAGCATATCAGGAATCATTGTCAAGGTCTTAGAGAAATTAGTCAAGAAAAGAATACAGGATTGGATAGATGAAAATGGGATATTGTATGGGGGACAACATGGTTTTGTGAAGGGTAGATCATGCCTCAGTAACTTGCTCACGTTTTATAACACAGTGACGGCTGAACTGGATAGGGGTAATGGGTTTACAGTGATACTACTGGACCTTGCCAAGGCCTTTGATAGGATACCACATGGAACCCTAATCAGTAAACTGGAGCAGATGGGTATAGATATAGGGTTGGTGAGATGGATAAGAGGGTGGTTGAAGGAGAGATATCAAAGAGTGGTTTATTCAGGAGTGGAGTCTAAAAGACGTCTTGTGACTAGTGGAGTGCCACAGGGCTCTGTTCTTGGACCACTGTTTTTCAATTTGTTCATCAATGATATTGGAAAGGATCTGAGAAGAAGTGTTCACTTGTTTGCTGATGATGCAAAGTTGGGTAGAGCAATTGTGAGTGCACAGGATGTCAAAATTTTACAGGATGATTTGGATAGTTTGGAGGACTGGGCTAGGAAAAATGGATGCCAATTTAATGTGGAAAAGTGTAAGGTTATGCATTTTGGGGTGAAAAGAATAGCAGCAGTATATCGCATTGGTGGAACCACACTCCAGGAGATTGATGAGGCCATGGATTTGGGAGTGTTGGTGGATAGGGAGTTGAAGTTTAGGGGGCACATTGGAAAAGTAACTAAAACAGCTCACCAAATCACTTGGCTTCTGAAAAATACTTTAACATGCAGAGACGAACAAGTTGTTGTTCCTCTGTATAGAGCCTTGATAAGACCCCACTGGACTTCTGTTCCCAGCTATGGGCACCAGGGTTTCTTCGTGATGGGGAGGAAGTGGAGAGGGTCCAGAGACGAGTGACCAAGATGATAGCAGGTCTGTGGAATGAACCTTATGAGAATAGGTTGAAGATTTGTGGGTTGCAGAAATTGGACGATAGGCGAAGGAGGGGTGATATGATTGAGACATTCAAATTACTGAAGGGTTTTTATAAGATTGATCCAGAAGATATTTTTGAAAATATGACTAGTGGTGAGAGGACTAGGGGCCATGCATGGAAGCTGGGCAAGAGCGTGGTTGACAAGGGTGTTAGAGCTAGGTTCTTTACTTGGAGAGTGGTAAATGAGTGGAATAAGCTTCCAGAGTCTGTTGTGGGTGCTACGACCGTGAATGAGTTCAAGGCAAGGTATGATAGATACTGTGTGAATGTTGAATAGTTGTTCTTGACATTATGTTAGGGCCTCCCTCGATGGGTCTGTCGACTCCTTGGAGTTTCCCGGAACAATAATAATAATAATAATAATATATAATAATTTAAAAATAATGAATACATTTTACAAACATAAAAATATACATAAATATACATGGTGTGCAAGAGGACAAAAATCAATAATAGACTACTTTATAGCAAATGAAAAAGCAGCAAACCTCTTCTTAGATGTTAAAGTTAGAAGAGAGCTAGAAATTGACACAGATCACTATTTAGTACAGGCAAAACTAAGATTTCCACCAAACTGGCTACAAAAAATACAAAATAATAAACAAACTAGAGAAACAAAATCTAATTACAAAGTAAGACTGCTAAATGATTCAAGTGTAAGAAATTTATAACAACAGAGGATTAATAACTACTTAGAAAAAATACAAGAAAATGAAGACATTGAGAAAGAATGGAATAATATAAAAGAAATTATCACATCAGCAGCTTATGAAAGTCTAGGAACACACAAAAAATATCATAAAAATAAAAAATTACATATATGGGACAATGAAATAAAAACAATAATTGAAAATAAAAAGCTGGCTTTTAAAAGATGGTTAAGTAGCAAAAAACAAGAAAATGAAATTAAATATAAAAAAAGACGAGCAATAGCCAAAAGAGAAACCAGAAAGAGACATAGAGAAAGCTGGGAAAAATTTGTAGCATATCTAGAAAATGACATAAAATAAGACCCAGTGCATACAAAATACTAAAACACATGAATGCAGATATAAAAGAAACTGCAAATATAAATTGTGAAATTGATGTAAAAGAATTCTTGGATTACTTTATAGATCTTTGGACGGATAATACTGGCATCAAAAATAATTACACCAGAAACTTACAAAAATACCTTAAATGATATGATAACAATGAAAGAATTAAAGGACAACCTAAATAAAATAAAAAAATGGCAAATCAGCAGGAGAAGATGGGATAAACTCCGAATTGTATAAATTTGCTGGAAAAAAATTGCATCAAAGATTACTAAAATTTTTAAATAAAATATATACAAATGGACAAAGACCAATTGAATGGAATACAAGCATAGTAATACTTATATTTAAAAAAGGGGATAAAACAAAACCCGCTAACCACAGAGGTATTAGTTTATTGAATACATTCTACAAAATATATAGCAGAATACTTAATGAAAAACTAATAATATACAGCGAAAAAATATTATTAGAACGTCGAAATGGATTTAGAAAAGGATGCTCTACGATGGATGCAGCTTTCTGTTTAAAACTACTTATAGAAAAAAGAAGAGAATTTAATTTGGAAACTCATCTTTTGTTTATAGATTACAAAAAAGCATTTGACAAAGTAAAAAGATATATACTGTTTGATATATTACAAAGAATAAATATACCTAATATTTTGCTACATGCAATATTGAATATATATAAAGATAATGAAATAAAAATAAAAATAAATGATGAAAAGTTGTCTGAAAAACAATCTATACACCAAGGAGTAAGACAGGGATGCCCTCTGTCTCCAACACTTTTCAATATTTACATTAATGAAATATTAATACAGTGGAACACCTTAAACAATCAAGGTATAGAAATTTCCCTGAATAACAAAATAAATATGCTATTATTTGCAGATGATCAGGTAAGGAAGACAATTTACAAAGAGCAATATATAATTTAAACATTATAGAAGCACAGTTTGGAATGAAAATTTCCATAGATAAAACTAAAACAATGGCATTTTGTGGACAAACTCCAGTTTGAGGCAAAATAGTTATTAATAATAAAATAATACAACAGATAAATACTTTCAGTTATCTTGGATGTGAAATATCATATGAAGGAGAAAAAAACATAAAATTGAAAACTTCAAAATTTTTGCAGATTATAGGCCTGATAAATAGAACACTCAACCCAAATATAATACAAAAAGAAACACTTGAAAATATACAATACTTTAGCAGTGCCCGCATTATTATATGGCAGTGAAATTTGGGCAATAAATAAACAAGATAAACAAAGAATAAAAACAAGTGAAATGAGATTTATGAGAAGAACAGCAAAATACACATTATTAGATCAAAAAAAGGAATGAAGACATTTTAAAATAACTAAAAAACAAAATCAATAGAAGAAAAACTAAACAGTTATAAACAAAAATGGATTGAACATGTAAACCGAATGGCTAACACCCGATGATATCCTAAACAAATACTAAAATATAAGCCAATTGGAAAGAGAAGGCAGGGGGATATAAAAAAGGATATTGGATGGATAATGAGACTGGAACAGACCAATATGGTCTATACCCGTAATTAGTGTTATGATGATGATGATGTTCTTAAGAATGTGCACCACAGTTGGCTATGCCTGTGACCTGGTTATTTAATGAAAGTCTTGCAGTGGGTAGAGTTCCTAAAGAATGAAAAGAAGGCAAGATAGTACTACTCCACAAGTGTGGTTCTAGGACAAAAGTTTCCAATTATAGACAACTCTGTATAACTGTGGTTTTGGTCAAGATGTTGGAGAAGTTGGTTGGGAATAGAATACAGGATTGGGTTGATGGACATCCATGCATGATGGTTAGCATGGATTTGTAAAGGGTAGGTCCTGTTTAACAATTTACTTGCATTTTATAATAGGGTAACGAGTGTGTTTGATATGGGAGAATCATAGTGATATTCGTGGACTTTGCAAAAGCGTTCGATCGATTACTGCATGATAAGTTGGTGTACAAGCTAAAGAGGATGAAAATAGATAGTATATTGGTTAGATGGATCGGCTCTCTGAATGATATCAGCAGGTTGTGTATGATGGAGATGTCTCAAAGAAAGGAGGATAACCAGTGGCTTGCCCCAAGGTTCTGTTCTTGGCCTTTGCTGTTTAACTTGTTTGTAAACAATATATCATATGGACTGACTGAGGATCTTCAGTTATTTGCTGATATTAATTCCCTTCAGGAAAATTTGAATAGACTTTTGACTTGGATAAAGGAGTGAGGTTGTAGTTTTAATATCAATAAGTGCAAGGTGTTGCATTTTAGAGTGCAGAAATATAAGGCTGTGTACTGTATCAATGGTGCCATAGTGCATGAAAGTAGAGATTTGCGAGTGATGGTTGATAGTAGACTAAAGTTTAGAGGGCATATTGCTAGTGTTGCAAAGGCTGCACATCGGCTGTTATGATAAGAAGTATTCTAACATGCAAGGATAAGGAAGTAGTTGTGCCACTATATAAAGCACTGGTTAAACAAAATTTGGACTATTGTGCTCACATCTGATCACCTCGTTTTCACTGTGATGTGGTGACATTGGAGATGATCCAGAGGCACGTGACTAAGACAATATCAGGACTTTGGAATGCTGGCTATGGAGAGATGTTGAAAAATGTGGATTGCGATGTTTAGTGGATAGGGGGGGAAAGAGGTGATATGATAGAAATGTTTCAGTTAGCAAGAGGATTCAGATTAATCCAGATGGATTTATAAAAAAGGATAGAAGGCATAAGGGAAAAAATCAGAGGCCATCCCTGGAAGTTATGTAAGAGTGTGGTGGTGAAGAAGTGTGCAAGGAGTAGATTTTTTACATGGAGAATTGTCAGTGAATGGAACACATTACCAGAATGTGTTGTTAATGCAAGGAGTATTAATGATCGTAAGATTCGCAATGATAAATATGTTGTCAATTGAATGAACCTTCCACGATAAGTCTGCCAATTCCATGGATGGTACAATAATAATAATAGTAATGATTATATTGTATTGCAGAACAAAATTAGCATTGTTATTAACTTGTACTTATACATTGTATATTGTGTACTTATATATACTGTGCATATTATGTATTTATATAATTTTATTATATATTATGCTATGTTGCATAATTTTTTAAAAAGTTAAAATTTAACTATTTTTTTATAGATGGGCTTTCACGGAGAAGAATCATAACCAAGCCTCAAATGAAGCAGGGTAAAAGAAACTTTTTTGTTTATATTCTTCCATTTTAAACCAGTGAATAATAAAATGCTACAGTTACAGTAGTATTTGTATAATATTATTATTGTACGTTGGTTTTGCATTACTAAATCACTTAAGGAATTGACAATGTAGATACGAATATAAATTAAATTACACTTTAATAAATATTTCCGATATTTCGGCAATGTCACGTTGCCATCTTCAAAAGGAACTTACGAAAAAACTTGCACGTAGGCACTACAACACAGTAACTGAGAATGAAGTGATAAAGCTATTGTTCTCCTAAAAGTCCTGATGGCGCCCTCTAGTGGGCAAAGTAGGTGTTCTTTTGGCCGTTGGGCTGAAGGTCTGCTGATGTAAGCCTCTCAAATTTGGGACAGTCTCATACAACCAAATTTGTTGAGGTTTGGAGAGTTTCTTAGGGCTGAGGCTGATTCCATAAATAGTCTTTCGAATTTGTATTTGCTACAGTGTATTACTGTAGATTTCTTCGACCGTATTCTGTGGCGTCTATCCAGAGCATGGTCTGCAAAACCAGAATGACTGTACTTGTGAAAATGGATGTAGTCCTTGTGTTCAGAAATTCTGATATTCGCTGTCCTGCCTGTTTGGCCAAAGTAAGACAGTTTACAGCTGCAAGGGACCTGGTATACACCAGGTGGGTTAGGGGAAGTAGTTGGTGTTTAGTGGAGCGGATAAGGGATGCCATCAGCTGACCTTCAGCCCAACGGCCAAGAACACCTAGTTAGCCCGCTAGAAGGCACCATCAGGACTTTTAGGAGAATAAATTGCTTCATCACTTCATTCTCAGTTACTGTGTTGTAGTGCCTACGTGCACGTGCCTTTTTTTTGTAAGTTCCTTTTGAAGATGGCACTGTGATGTTGCCGAAATATCAGAATTATTTATTAAAGTGTAATTTAATTTATATTCGTTTCTACGTTGTCAATTCCTTAAATGATTTAATAATGCATAACTTAATGTATAAGCCTGTCAACGAGAATTAACATCATCCATGGAGATGCGATCGCATGGAAGGCCCGCCAGTACGGTAAAATGAAGTTGAAGTTGTCTAGAACAATTAAATCATCTAACTTTCCTAAAACACTGCCGGGATAATCAGGTAATCCCGAATTGTGTAAAATTCAAGCACCGTTTTGTTTCACAAAAAGCTCTCCGTATATATAACCACGCCAGCTACGCGTTGCTCCGGGAACAAATCGTTACCATGCGGTTTCTCTTAGCAGACATTAACGAAGCTATTCATGCTTTTGAAGAAGAGCTTTCATGCACTTTAAATCACGAGCTTTGGTCAATTTTATATGACGTCTCGTGTACCGCTGCAGACAAAGAATTTGAAAAACTTCGAGGCCGACAGATGAAAAAATTTGAAAAATTAAAAAAGAACTCTACCATTAATCCAAAACTTCCTACCAACACCGTAATTAACCTTTCTTCGGTTACTCTGAAGCCTTAAGCACTCAACGCACTATCACATGGCCACAGCTTCGCTATTGCCTCCAGAAAAATACCTAGTGAGGATATTATGATCCGATCGAACGCGGAATCCGCCACCTTCCAAATCAAATTGCCAACAGTGTAAGACTGGATGTAACTTGCGTCCTCTCCAAAGCAAGACCACCAAAAACCAACATATCCAACAAGGAATATAAAGCTCTGCAGGAAATGAGGAATAATAAAGAAATAGTTATCACTAAAGTGGATAAGGGAAATGCAACTGTAGCACTTAGCCAAAAGGACTACACACGTAAGCTTAATGCTCTTCTATTAGATCGGGCTATTTACCTCCCTATCAAATACAATCCCACTAACTCACAAATCAAAAAACTTCACAGGCTCCTTAAGAAAGTGACTTCTTGCCTGTAGAAGTTACCAACAGATTAAAGCCGTTTAACTCTATATCCTCCCCCCCCCCCGTATTTATGGACTCCCAAAAATGCATAAAGAAAATGTGCCATTACGTCCCATAGTGGATGGCATTGATTCCCCCACATACAAATTAGCTAAACATTTGGCCAAAGTGCTCACACACTATACTGGCAACATGCCATCACACACACAAAAAACTCAGCCCACTTCAAAGCCAGCATAGAAAACCTTACACTCCAACATACTAACATAATGGTCAACTTTGACGTCTCCTCCTTATTCACAAATATCCCACTCAAGGAAACTTTAGAGCTAATCCAAGTTAAATTTTCTCCCAATATCTCTTAGCCTTATTTCAGTTCATAATGAACTCAGGCTATTTCGTTTGGCAGGGAAAAATTCTACAAACAAATAGATGGGATAGCCATGGGTTCACCACTCTCCCCCACCCTTGGCCAATTTCTTTATGGAGACTTTTGAAGAAAAAGCCTTATCCTCTGCCCCACAAAAACCAACCATATGGCTTCGCTACGTTGATGATGTGTTCGCTATTTGGCCACATGGCTCTGATACACTCCTCTCCTTCTTAACACACTTAAACAACCAACACCCCAGAATCAAGTTCACCCTGGAAAAAGAGGAAAACAACAGCCTCCCTTTCCTAGACACACTAGTCACCTGCCAGCCTGATGGAACCTTGGTTTTCTCAGTTTATAGAAAACTTACCCATACAGGCAGGTACATTCACCAACAATTCCCCCCCCCCTCACTACAATATGGAGTGGTGAAAACACTATACAACAGGGCTGAACTAATCTGTTCTAACGACATGGCCCTAAACACTGAACTAAATCACATCCTCAACACTTTCTCAGCCAATGGCTAACCCCCCCACCCAAAAAAAAAAATCCAAAAAATATTGAAACCTACAAACCACAACACCCCTCCCAGCCCCCCCCCCCTCTCCACAACAAGGATTACTCTAAATCCATCCCCATTCCCTACATCTGAAGCACCTCGGAAAAAATTACCAAAATCTTAAAAAAACATGACCTGACCTCCTGTTACAGACCATACAGGAAATTGGCATCCCTTATCCACTCCACTAAAGACCAACCACTTCCCCTAGACCTACCTGGTATATACCAGGTTCCTTGCAGCTGTAAACTGTCTTACTTTGGCCAAACAGGCAGGACATCGAATATCAGAATTTCTGAACACAAGGACTACATCCGTTTTCACAAGTACAGCCATTCTGATCTTGCAGACCATGCTCTGGATACACGCCACAGAATACGGTGGAAGAAAGCTACAGTAATACACCGTAGCAAATACAAATTCAAAAGACTATTTATGGAATCAGCCTCAGCTCTAAGAAACTCTCCAAACCTCAACAAATTTGGTTGTGTGAGACTGCCCCAAATTTGAGAGGCTTACATCAGCAGACCCTCAGCCCAACAGCCAAGAACATCTACTTTACCTGCTAGAGGGCACCATCAGGACTTTTAGGAGAACAATAGCTTTATCACTTCATTCTCAGTTACTGTGTTGTAGTGCCTATGTGCACGTGCCTTTTTTTTTGTAAGTTCCTTTTGAAGATGGCAACGTGACGTTGCCGAAATATTGGAAATATTTATTAAAGTGTAATTTAAGTTATATATATGTCTACATTGTCAATTCCTTAAGTGATTTGGTAATTATTATTGTACTTGAAGTTTTAATTATTAAATTTTCATTTCTTTCTTTTTTTTTTTGGTTCATCGTTATGAAAACAAGGAATGCAAGTGCTCGGTAAGTTTTATTTTTAATATATTTTCTGTTCTGTTGTACCATGTCGTATTATTCTATAATGTTGACAGAAGTACATGTATATATGTTTAAATATATTAACTTAATTTTTAAAATAGATATAGCCTATCAAAGCATTAAAGCTATGATCATTTTGGTGACTTTTCATTCTTAGTATAACATTAGTAGTTATGGTATCTGTTGGAATCCATAGAATAAATAAGGCTCATTTATTGAAAGGTTCTCAGTAGCTGTCTCACAAATATTAAGTCATCTTCACATTTCTCATTTCTGAATAACATATGTTTTGTCAGTGTTTGTGAGATGAAGTGAAATACACTGTTATCTTCTACCAATAGCCAGATGCATAAAGTGAATGAAGGGATGTATCTGGTTGGTAATAATATTCAAGTAGGCTATAATACTTAGGTATCACTTAAATGGACCTAATATGTGCAAGAAAGCATGTTGCCATATGACATTTCATTGATTCATTCTAAAATGATAATACTTTGTCACAAGTAAGTGGTCACAAGACCACTCTGCTTATGAAATTAAATGCTTTTGCTAAGTCTAAGAAAATGGCAGTACATGCCTTTCCCTCATCTAATGCTCTTCTAACTTGATTATAAAAGGTTAGCATATTGCTAAAACAAGAGCACCCCTTCACAAATCCATGTTGACTCCCACGGATAACACCACCTTCATCTGCCCAATGCTGTATACGGTCCCTCACTACTTTCTCCAAGATCTTAACAACTACTGATGACACGCAAACTAGCCTATAATTAGACACTTCCAGTCTGCTACCACCCTTATGCAATGGCACTATCTTACCTTCCTTCCATTCCATGGGCACCTCTCCAACAGCCAGACTTTTCATTGAAAAGCCAGGTCAAAGGCACTGTCAGTTCCTTAACACATTCTCTCAAAACTCATGGTGAAATACCATCCAGTCCCACAGCTTTACATCCAGAGTACTCAGCATTTGAAACACACTCTCCTCCTGTACCTCTAAACCTCGAACCTACCCTATCCCTCTAATATTAAAACTGACTCCTCCAGGATGAAATACTCCAATAAAGTGTTCATTGAACAATTCCACTATAACCTCTGCATCAGTCACTCTGTTCCCATTTTTATCCCGCAATATCATTCTTCCACAGTCATTTCTCCTCCTACTGGCCACATAGCTAAAAAATTCCCTAGGATTTTCTTTGGATCTTAGGGCCAATCTCCTTTCATATTCCAGTTTTGCCTTCCTTACCATATTAGTCACTCTCCTGGCCTGTGTCTTATATTCTTCATGCATCTTCTCTTCACCTGTCTCCTTATATCTCTTCCATAGCCTCTTTTTTGCATGCAATTCCTGTTCCTGCTTAATATTGTTTGTCATCCACTTTACTCCAAATTGTGTCCTCTTCACTCGTGGTATATAACTTACCATTGCAGCTAACAAATATTCTTTCACAATTTCCCATGCACTAATGATATCCCGGCCTTCCAATTCCTCCCTCCATGAAATTTTCCCGAGTTGACGTCTTAGACCAGTGGTCTCCAAAGTGGCCGATATCGACCCCCAGGGGTCAATATAACATTGTTAGGGGTTGATTCGGGCTCAGGGGTCGATAGAAAAATATGAGACATCATTGTACGGGTCATATTTAATTCGGTTAACTTGGATTACCTCTATCCTGAATGACAACGCAATTAAGAGTGAATCGTGGAAACAGTGACATGAGTAAGACCTGTAAGATGGAGTAAGGTCCTGAAAATAGTTACGGAGACCAATCAAGTAGGCCAAAATGACGTATTTACCAACAAACGGATGTCTGTGTTTCCTGCCCGGTTGTCACGCCGGGAGCAAAATTGCAACACGTGCGTGGTTGCTTATTTACTTATACTTACACATATTCGATCCCAGTCTCATTTTTGCACATCGATATACAGGTGAGCGTTAATGTTCTATTATATTATAATTCAATTATAATTATTATAATTATAATTGAATTACATATTATAATTCAATCGTTATTCATTCACAAACTAAACTTCTCTATGTTGAAGAGTTGAGCAGGGCTGGTAGTTTTGTACCTCCTATAGAAATACTTGAGTAGGTATATTATTTAGACTTATTACTTTTGCTTACTGACTTCAATTTTAATTATTTTGTTACAACCCCAGTAACCATAATTGCAGCTTTAGATTCTAAAAAGAAATCCAGATAATATTCTTTAGAATATTTGAAACTTGGGTTTATTGCTTCATTAAGAAACGAAATGAGGCCTATGTGTCTTCTTTGTGAAAAAACCTTTTAGTAATGATGCAATGAAACCAGCAAAAATGAAAGATCATCTTCAAAGACTCCATTCCAATAACAATGATAAAAATCTTGACTTTTATAAAGAACTGAAAGAGAAATACACACATCGACCAACTATAAAATCATTTATGAAGGCACCTGTCAAAGCTGACAATAAACAAGGATTAACAGCCTCCTACAATATTTCTTTTAATATAGCAAAAAAAGGAAAACCATATACAATTGCAGAGGACATTGTTATACCTGCAATCAAAGAAGTAATTGAAACCATAATGAAAAAAGATTCTGGCCCTGTTTTAAAATGCTTACCTTTGAGTGCGAATACCGTGAAAAGACGTATTGGTGAAATGGCTGAAGATGTAGAAAAAACTGTAGTATCAGAACTCAGAAATAGTAAGTTCTCCATCCAACAACTTGATGAATCTACATTCGATAGTTCTATTCTTATGGCTTATGTAAGATATTATAGTAAAACCAAACATCAAATTATTGACAAATTTTTATTTGCAAAATATCTTGAAAGTGATGGAATGGGGTTGACAATTTTTCAGCGATTGGAGGAATATTTAAATAAGTATGATATTCCATTTACTAATATAACAGCAGCAACCACAGATGGCACACCTGCAATGGTGGGCCGTTATCGAGGTTTCACTGCCTTTCTGAAAGAAAAAAAGTTCAAAGTGTACGTACTATTCACCAAAACCATTTGGTGGCAAAAACTCTCAGTGACGAACTGCATGATACTCTAAGAGTGTGTATTAAATTTATTAATCAAATTAGAGCTCATCCTCTTAAATCGTGATTGTTTGCCAAACTTTGTGAAAAAACGATGAAGTATTAAACCATTTATTCTTGCATACTGAAGTAAGATGGTTGTCTAGAGGTGCAAGTCTACAAAGATTTGTTGAGTTGTTCGACTCAACCCTAGAGTTTTTTACAGATGTTAATTTGTTATTGAGTGATGAACTGAAGAGAAATAAGAATTCTACTTGGCGGACTTATTTTCAAAATTTAATGACGTACAGAGCCGTCTACAAGGTAAAGATGTTACGATTATTCAAGCTCGGACGATTCTTTTAGGCTTCCAAGCTAAATTAGCCTTATTTAAATCATCATTGTTATGAAAAGATTTTCAGTACTTTTCGAAGCTACGGCAATTGGAAGTAAAAGATGAAGACTTAGAAAGATACATAAAACATCTTCAAAATTTGAGCGATGATTTTAAATTGCGCTTTGCAGATTTTGAAAACATGCACATTCCAGATTGGGTTATCCCCATTTTCTGCAGATATTGAAAATATCGAATGTAAGTTACAAGATGAACTTATTGAATTGTCAGTTGATCTTTAATCTAAGACGTTTTTTAAAAATTGCACTTTAAGTTACTTTTGGACGAATATAAATGTTGTAGAAAAATATCCAAAACTTTCTGAAGTGGAACTCCCCTTTTTGCTTGCATTTCCAAGCTCATACATGATTGAAGCTGGTTTCAGCAATGTTAATTCCATTTTATCAAAACAAAGAAATAAGCTAGATATATAATTCCATGTCGATTTAAGGCTGAAACTTACTAATTTTGAACCCAACATTGCTAATCTTGTCAAGAATCATGAAGGAACCCTTCACATTGACAACATTAGAAAATTGTATACTAAATTAATAAGAGTCTTATTTTTGTATATATAAAAATAAGACTCTTATTAAGGAAGATTGTATTATTGATATTTTGTTGTCTAAATTAAATTTTATATATTATTTATCCCACCTATCAAATATGTAATGTTAAGAAAGATGTCAAAAACAAAAACGTATCCCTTTGACGTTAAGCTAATATAATAATATATACTATATTATACACACAATAAACAATCATCTAAAAACTCACATAAGCATCTTTTTCGCTTGTCCTATTATAATTACGTAATAGTAAAATAGAGGGGGGGGGTGATAAAAAGTCAAGAAACTCATGAAAGGGTCGACAGTCAAAGAAGTTTGGCAACCCCTGTCTTAGACTATTATAATCACCTGCCTTATAATTCCACATATGTTCCCGTCTCTTTGATACTCCTGCATGTCTATTCATTTTCCAAGTTAAAACCATATGGTCACTCTCTCCAACTGGTGGGAGAGATGTCACCTCAGTTATTATTAACTCTTCTGATGCTATAACCAAATCCAAAACTCTTGAACCTCTTGTTCCCTCTACTACATGTTGCCTAAGACATTTGTCCCTCAAGAATTGTAGAAATTCCATTCCCTTGATTTATACTACTGTAGTTAAAATCTCCCATAACAGTCATTCTTCTTGCACTTGCCAAACTCAACTGTCTAAACATCTCCTGGTCCCCCACCCTCTGTGCTCCTGGGTCTGTAGCAACACCGCACTAAATATCCTGTCTTGCCCACCTCTACCTCACACCATATGCTTTCAAAATCATTAGTGTCACTGCCTTCCAAAGTCTCCATTCATAGAGGACATAGGTCGTCACTTATCATAAGCAGTACAGAGTGATGTTGTTAGGAGAAGGATATCCCAAGACTAGGCAAGACTATAACAAAGACTAGGCAAGGAGGGTGACTTGGTTGGTAAGGGATAGCAAAAGTGAGGTATGAGCAGCAGTTAGCTAATGGAGCCAAAACGAATCCTAGTGAGTTCTTTCACTATGTAGCCAGCAAAAAAAGAATCCTTATGGAAAGATGACATTGATTGGAGGAAATAGTATAAGGACAACTACTGCAGAAGATATAGTGAAGATGCTTAATAATCATTTCATAAAGTTCTTTCATTCTTGTGAATGTGGCATCTTAGAAAGATTGAGAGCAGTTGATGATGGGGAGGAGAGACTGACTGTAAATAGGAAAGAGGTATATTGGGAATTGAGCAAACCTGATGTTTATAAGGCCATGGGATGTGATTATATATATATATAACCACATATTCTGAAGGAATGTGCCAGGGAGTTGACATCTGCCTTGACATATTTTTTTTAATATAAGTTTTGCACTGGGTCTAGTTCCAAAGGAATGGAAGGAGGGCAAGATTGTGCTGCTTCATAAGGGAGGTGACACAACCCAAGCATCAAATTATCAGCTGTGTGTCAGGTGCTGTGGTTAAGTTCTTGGAGAATTAGGATGACAACAATGGTATTATCTTTGATGGACACCATGGATTTGCTAAACGGAGGTCATGTTTTAGTAATCTACTTATTACAATAAGGTGATGACTTCCTTGGGCAGAGGAGAGGCATACACAGTAGTATACTTATGACACTTTGCAGATGCTTTTGATAGATTACTGCATGATAAGTTGATAGTCAAACTAGAGCGAAAGGGGTTGTATATTAGATTTGTGCATTGGATATGAGACTCTATCTGATAGGTATCAGCAACTTGCATATATTGGAGCGATATCTCAGAAGAGGAAAGTCACTAGTGGTGTGCCTCAGGGGGTCTGTTTAAGGGCCATTGCTGATTAACCTGTATGTTAATGATATTGCCAGATTTGGATGGGGATGTTCAGTTGTCTGCAGATGATCTGGGACGAACTATGAATAGCAGAGAAGATGTTGCGGCCTTGCAAGAAGACTTGAATAGATTGAGTGAATTGACATAGGAATGGGGATTCAAGTTCGGTGTTGCAAAATGTAAGGTTTTAAAATTTGAGAAACCAAGATGAGATGTAGAATTTGCACTTGGTTGGGATATATTGTTGGAGGCAGAGGAAATATGAGATCTTTGGTTGATAGTGGATAAGGGTCTGAAATTTAGTGGACACATTGCCAAAATTTTGAGGACAATGCAAAGACTTCTGATAATGAAGTGGAGGATGCTGATTTGTAGAAGTAAATAGATTCTTGTTCCATTGTATAAGGCTTTGATTAAGCCACAAATGGACTTCTGTGCACAGATTTGGTCATCTGGTTTTCAAAAGGATGAAGAGATGTTGGAAAGGCAGAGGCAACTGACTAAGGTAGTTTCTCATCTCTGGAATGTCGAATATGAGGAAAGGTTGAGAAGATGAAATTTACAGAGTCTAGTGGATAAGAGGAAGAGGGGAGATATGATAGAGACCTAAAAGTTAGTAAATGGTTGTTATTGAATCAATGTTGGAGAGGTTCTACAGCAAACAGTGGGGAATCAGGAGACATCCCTGGAAGCTGTATAAGGAGGGTGTGAGCAGGGAAGTGAGAGTTTTTTTCATGTAGAGTTGTGAATGATTGGAATGCCTTTCATTAGAGTGTGGGGTCTGCAGAGAATATGAGAGTGTTTAAGGCACGGTATGATCAGCTGTGTGTATGACCAAACGATCCCTTAGATGACTCCGTGGGGTCTTTGGATAATAATAATAATAAAAAGGTATGAAGGCTGACCCAGGTCCTACTAAAATAAATATAAACTGTTTTTTACTGGATTAGAAAACATCTAGAACTTTACTAGTGACTTATAGAAGCAGTGAATTTAGCTAACTTTAATTAAGAAAATTATATATATTTGCTATGTCTGTGAGGTAGGTTAGTTAAAATTTCTCTACAGTAATTATCTAAATTGGCAGTGTTGAACATATTACTTATTTCTATAAATAAGTAGGAATGAAAAAAAAAGTAAAAATTAATGTTAGTAAAGTGGATATTAAATCCAGCATTATTTTTTTAGTAAATAAAAATTGATAAATTAAATAAATAAATAAAGGGATGTGAGACAATGAACGAGAGAGAGAGAGAGAGAGAGAGAGAGAGAAGGTGTGCTCTTGAGTGCAAGTGACAAACTACAGCCCTACAGCCACAGTCTCCAATGGTTTTTTCTCACAAACATAAAACTTAGGACGGGTTTGGTAATGTACATCCAACTATAAATACTAATTTGGAAAATTCTTGGAATTCATTCTATTGCCAGTCCAGATGGACTTAATCTCTTCTGTTGGAATGTTGATAATAGTCATCATCAATCAATTTCCTGATATGTTCCTCCAGGGGGGGGGGTGTTCAGGTTACTATAACATCACTACATGATTAAGTTTACATTATTATTAATCTCCTGTCAACAATTTTCCTCCAAATCAATATGTTACTTGGGAGCACTCCGATATTGTCAGATCTGACATTTTGTGCTTCTAAAGCACTTCTGACCGAATTAATCCACCTAGATCTTGGTTTTCCTCTGGGTCTCTTTCCTGCATCTTGGTATCAAACACCTGTTTTGTTAACCTTGACTCACCCATTCTACTTAAGTGGCCATACCACCTTAGATTAGCTCTGACACATTCTTGAATGTTAATAATGTCAAGTTCTTTTCTAATATATTCATTTTTAATATGATTCTGCCATTGATGCCATCAGTTCACTCTCCTAATTTTTCTCAAAACCCTCATATCTATGGTCTTCAGTCTTTGATCAAGTGCTTTATTTTTAACCCAACTCTCAGATTCATAACTTAAAAATGGTTTGAACACCGTCTTATATATACTGCTAGTTTGGTGTTTTGCCTAATTTCTCTCTTGTTCCATATACATTTATTCATCTGACTATCCACTGTACCAGCTTCGCTTATTCTGTTGTCTATTTCCAAATTTAACCTGCCATCTTCACTAAAAAAACTAGGCCTAAATAGCTGAAAAATATTACTTGTTCTATAGGATCTTCATTCAGAACACAGCTCAAGTTTTCTATGTTCCTGCCTATTTTCATGGTTTATTTCTTTTTATTGTTGATTTTCATGCCAAATTTGTTACAGCTGTTATTCAATTTAGTTAGTGAATCCTGGAGACTCGCACTAGATGTGTTTGGGAGTACAACATTATCTGCATAAAGCAAAGAGCTAAGTTTGATATCTCCAATTCTAATATCAGGCCTAATGCCACCTTCTTTCATAATTTGAATATAGGTAATGGATTAGATGATGAATAAGTGGAGATACTGTGCATCCTTTCTTACCCCTGATTTTACGTCGAACCATCTTCCTGTATTTCCTTCAATTCTAACTGCTGGCTGACAACTTAAATATAGACTGTGTATTTCTCTGTATAATGTTTCATTCACTCTATGTAATTGTAATGTTTTGAAAAACTTTTCTCTGTTCACCTTGTTGTATGCCTTTTCTAGATCTACAAAACTTAAGTACTGATCCTTGTCATATTCCCATGATTTCTCAACAACCTCTTTTCAAGTATATTTGCATAAATCTTACCTTGAACACTTAGTAGAGAAATTCCTTTGTAATTCTCACATTCAGTTTTATTCCCTTTTTTATAGATAAGTACTATGAGAGCTCTACTCTAATCATTGGGAATTCAACCTTCTGAAAAGACCATCAGTGTACCATTTCTTGTTGAATATCATCTACTCCATCTGCCTTTCTACATTTCAAGATTTTGACAGCTTTTTCTACCTCAAGTATTGATATGTACTCTCCTTTGTATTCCTCTTGAAAGTTTTCTAGTATAATTCTGTCTGTGCTTGGTTCGTTTTAACAGCCCTCCAAAATAATTACTCCAGACATCTAGGATATCCTTATCTTCAGTTTTCATGTCACTGTTATCATCTTTGATTCCTTTTACAGTATTCTTTCCTTATTTCTAAGCTTCTTCAATAGCATCCAGAACATTTTGATAGCTTCCTGATATTTATTTTCTATATTCTTACAAAAGTCTTCCCGTGATTTTTTTTTCAACTACATTTACACATAGCTTAGCCCTCTTACATTTTTCTCTGTATTCTCTCATGCATGTGCCAACTTATTTCCTAGGAACTTTCGGTATGCTTTGTTCTTTTCCAGGACTGCTTCTTTAATTTTTTGGGTCCACCATGGTGCTCTTATTTTTCTATTCTTGCAGACAACTTCACCACATACCTCTTTAGCTGAATCAAAGTCTTCTTCAGAGTTTGCCACTGAGACTCCAAGGTTTGGTTCTTGTTTTCAAACTGCTGCAAATTTTTTTCAATAGTGTTTGCGTTGTAAAAGTTGCTCAACTTTAATTCTTTTTAAAATTTTCTTACATAGTGTAATTTTCAATGTGATATCCATTTTTATCCTGCTTAGCGCTAACTAATGGTGACTTTCAATTTTAAATCCTCTGTAAATTCTTGTATCCTGTATGAACATGTGTACGAATATGAACATATCACTATCAACAATGACATAGTCAGTGAGACTTTTCTTATTTCTTGTGTCTTTTCTCCATGTGAACTTGTGCATATCTTTATGTTGAAACATGGTGTTAGTAATTACTAGTCCATGTCCTGAGCAAAAGTCCAGTAAATACTTACCATTCTTATTAGCTTTGCCCTTTTCTCCAAATTTTCCCAAAATGTTCCCATACACCTAGTTTTATTCATTTCCTACTCTGCTGTTCAGATCTCCAACAAGGAACACTTTTTCCATTTTCTTTATGTCAGCTGCCTGTTCTAATGACTCTAAAAATTCCTCCACTTCCTTGGAGTAGTCTTCTTTGTAATTATAAGCACAAATAAGTTTCATTGTCCATATCTCCATTTTAAATTTTGCCCACATAACGCTACTTGAAACTGGCTTCCAATCAAGAAGTTTATCACCATGTTTGGTGTTGAATGCTATTGCTACATCTTTGTTTCCTTGATTATTATTGCCTGAAAATACATCCTATACTTATTATTTACTAAACCCTGTTCTTGTCTTCTTTGTCTCAGTGTTGCAAATTATGTTCACGTGGTACTTTTTCTATTCCTTTACAAGTTTGATTTCCTTTCCATCAACACTCACTTATAGTGATGGTTTCTATCTTCAGTTCTTCTGATGTCAGGTTTATTCTTCTTCTTCTAGATACTGAATTGGAGCTTGTTCCAGTAGCTGACTTTTCACTATTTGCCCTGATTCCCTGGCAAAAACAGTGGGGGGGGGGGGGGGCTTATTTAACCGGGCAATATCCCAGCCAGCATGAAATCTCATCATGTTGTACCATCGTATGCATTTGTAGTTTAAGCCAGTAGAAAGTACAATTTGGTTCGCTGAGTCTGAAATTGCCAACCCATCCTCATTTGTTCAGTACCTAGTAGATACCAACTAACAGGGTTCACCACATGAAGGTGAAGATTGGACATTAGGTTAGAAGCCCCCAATCAGTTCTTCACATTCCTGAAAGGCGATGTTGAGGTCTTCCTCCCAGTTATTGGCTTTGACCCTTGAGTGATCCCTAATAATAATAATAATAATAATAATAATATTTTTGATAATTGATAATGATGATGATAATAATAATAATAATTTAAGGATGCCTGTGTGGGTACAAATCTGCAAACTCCAACCTTAGCACAAATAATGTCTTAAAGGTTTCCAAAATATAGGTCACCTACATTCAGTCCCTGCTAACCTTCCCAGACATCCCAATTTTATCCCTGATTCTCAGTGATACAATTTATTTCAATAAAGTACCCCAAAGAGATTAATAGACTACAGAAGACTCTAGTTTAACAGCAATTCCTAGTCCATGTAACTAATAGAACTCTAGATCAGACACTGGATAAAAAAATAAAAAAGGTCACTAATGATTTTTAATTGTAGTAATTAAGTAGCTCTCCAACCCACATAGTGGGTATGAGTCACAAAATTAAAATAGGAATTCTTAGATTATCATAGTTACAGAATTCTACCATTAGCATTACCAGTTTAAGGATCTCAGGCTAGTGTGTTCTAAAACCAGAACAAATAAGTGGAATGTCCTTCAGCTACTTATGGGACTAGAGGTAATTAATTCCAGTGAATATTAGCCAGTTAACTGCTGAAGTAATTATTATTATTATTAAACTAGAGATCAGGCTAGGATTGATGTGAGGATTGTAATATTATTATTATTAACATCTAACTTCCATGGATTCAGAGACTCATCGTGGGTGGTACACACTATTGCACACATTGCACATCCAACTGTGCCTAACAATGATTCAGTGTGCCTATATTCACAACACATGCAATGCATTCCACTCACCAGCTGCTCTCCATGCAAAGAACCTTCTGCTCAGACACTCTTTATACGGTTTCTGTTGATGGTCTCTTGTTCTACTACCCCTCTCCCATTTTATGAAAAATCTCTTCTATGTCATCCTAATAACAACCCCTGACTAGCTTATATGTCTCAATTATATCCCCCCCCCTTTCTCCTATCTTTGCAATTTACATTCTTTCAATCTGTTCTCATACTCCACATTCCAAAGACCATTGACAACCTTTGTGAATCTTCTCTGGACCCTTTCCAACATATTCTCTTCAATATGAAAACCCAGCGACCAGATCTGGATCTGTGCAGAATAACCCATATGAGGCCTTTATCAAGGCCTTATACAGTGGCATCATAACCTCTTTATTTCTGCATAGGGTCCTCCACACCATTGCCATTATCCAATGTGCAGTCTTCACAACTTGTGCTGTGACCCTTGAATTTCAGGTCCTTGTCCACCATCACTCCCAGATCTCTCATTTCTTGTATCTCCTTTAAAGTTTTCCTACCAAGTACATACTTTGCATTCCGTTGTTGCTTACCAAATCTAAAAACCTATACTTATACTATACTTTGCAACATTGACCTGACAGTTCCACTTACCTGCCCATTCATACAGTCTACTCAAGTCCTCTTGTAAGGCCATTCTATGGCCTTACAAGAGGACTTGAGTAGACTGCATTACTCTCTATGCATTGCTCTCCCCAGTTTTGCATCATCTGCAAACAGCTGCATATCACTAGTTGAACCCAATCCAATATCATTAACATACAGATTGAACAACAATAGTCCCAAAAGTGATCCCTACGACACACCACTAGTGACCTTTCTCTTTCAGGATACAGCATTCCCATATACGACTTTCTGATACCTGTCTGACAGGTATCAGAAATTCTGTTATCCAATCCCATCTTTTCAGTTTATTTAATAGTTTATCATATGGGAGCCTATATGTAAAATCTAATTATATCACTGTATATATGTTACTGTAAAAGTCCGAAAAGTTGTAAATTCTAGCATTTGTCATAGTGAGGTGGTAAAAGTCCGAAAAATGCTTGTAAATGCTTCCATTTTGGTAAATGCCAGTATTTATCAACACCAAATGGTAAAAGCTTGAGTATAGTGCCAGTATAGATGGGTGTGAGCAGCTATGATCTAGAATCCGTTTGTTTTTGTGCTAGTATATTTTACGTTTTTTTTATTTCCTTCATAAAAATGAGTGATGATGTGCTAATATATTTTACGTTTTTTTTTATTTACTTTTTTTTTTTATTTCCTTCATAAAAATGAAGACACAGTGAATCGGAAGGTTAGGTTCCTAACCTGACCAATTTACCTTGTGCAAAGAAAATTTTTTAAGTATCGAAGAAGTTGGAAAGGAAGAAATAAGTGGATGCGAAGTGGTTAAAAAAAAAAAGTTTTCTTTAGTTGGTGGACAAGGATTTCAAAAATGCAACTGTTCAAAGAAGTGTACGACGAAGATGTGTTTGTGCAAATCAGCCAATTTACTTTGTAACTCCAAATGTCACAGCAGTCATCCTTGCTGTAACAAATAAGTTTAATTATGATTTGATAATGTTGAAGGAAATTGTCATTAATAAGTTACTTACTTTTATTTCATGAACATTTTCTTATAATACATTAATTAATAATAATAAAATAAAAATAATAAAGCAGTTATGTGTAATGCTATTCTGGACATTATGTTTCAAAGTTAATTGACAAAGGTAAATTATTATAATGTAAATAAACAAAATGGGCTTTTACCAATTGGTGTTGATAAATGCTGGCATTTACCAAAATGGTTTGGTAAAAGCCCAAAGTGTTTACAAGCATTTTTTTAACTTTTACCACCTCACTACCATAAATGCTAGGATTTACCACTTTTCAGGCTTTTACAGTAACATATACATCTCCCTTGTCCATGACATTTGTCACCTTGTTATAGTACATAAGTTAGTAAAACATATCTCCATTTCACAAACACATGCTTGACAACCACAGAAAATATTGCTGTTATCAACCCAAATCTGTAACCAATCTCTCTCTTTCTCTAGTACCTCCACCACAACTCCAGATATGCAGATTGACCTATAATTTGAAGCCACAGCCTTATCATCACCTTTATGCAGTGGAGCAATTTTACCTCCTTTCCACTAACTCGGAACCTGTACTGTTGTAAGACACTTTTTAAACAAGCATGCCAATGCTACTGCCAATTCCCTTAAGACACGCGGTGATATGTCATTGAATCCTATCATCTTAACATCAAAGTTATTTATTTCCTCAAATACCTCCTGCTCACTCACATTTAAGTTATTCCTCCACACTTAAGTTCCTCATGATTCCAATCTGATTATGATGAAACACCCTTATAAATTAATCACTGAATATCTCAAATATCCATAGGCATGGATATTTGTGATCATCTGTGAAAATACTAGTGGAGATGATGGTGGACAGTAGATGGCGTTGATGATGATGGTAGTTGCGGTTCATTGTCGTTGCTGGATTGTGTGGTGGAGACAGAGGGTTGTGGAGTAAATGCCTCCCTCGATGAGTCTTCAGACTCCATTGAAGTGTCAGGTAATAATAATAATGTCTTCTGCAGCAGTTACCATTTCACCATTTTCATCCATTAATATCATCTTTCCATGATCATTCTTCCTTCTACTTGCCACATATCTAAAAAAAAACTCTCCAGGATTTTTCTTTGTCTGATTTGCCAATTTCTACTCATACTGCACTTTTGTTTTCCTTACTAATTGAGTCACTCTCCTGACTTGTTCTTTATACTTCAGTTTCTTCATGAAACTGATTATTACTATTATTCATCATGTACTGCCCCCAAAGTACCTTCTTCTTTCAGATTTCATGCTTAAGCCCCTTATTCATCCATTTTACACCTACCTTATTCAGCCTTTTGGCCTTGGGAATACATTCACACATTGATGCTGTTATGTATTTCTTTGTCAGTTCCCAAGCAGCATTTATTTCCTTACTGCTTAACTCCTCATTCCATACTATAGCTCCAAGCTTTCTTGTAAGCTTGTCATAATCACCAGCCTTATGATTCCACATATATCCTTTCCTCATAAAAGTCTGCATATCGCTAGGCACAACTCAGGTGATCATTTCATGATCACTTTCACCAACTGGAGGAAAGTGTGAAACCCCTCACAGTTACAAAATCTGATGAAATTCTCACATGCCCTCCTTTATGTGCTGCCTGAGATAATTATCTCTCAAGAACTGAAGAAATTTTGTTTTCCTTATTTCCAAATGCAATTTCTTTATTCCAATCTATACCACCATAATTAAAATCACCCATAATAATTACCTTTCCTTTGTTCACTAATCCAAGTTGTTTATACATTTCTTCATCACCGCCCTCCACATTCCCTGGCCTATAGCTACATCCAACTAAGTATATCTTCCTGTCAACTACCACGTTACACCACACTGCCTCATAACCAGTGCTACTATTTCCACCCTTCATGTCTACCGTATGTGGACTTGATTCCCTTGCTATCATCAGCAGCATTCCCCCCTCCCTCCCTTCTTGCTCTTTCTATCCTTACAAAAAATACAGTATCCTTCCATTTCTATTCCCATTACAATATCATCTTCATTCTACCATGTTTCACTTATTCCAATGATTTTGGGGCAGATAAACTCAATTACTGAAATCATTTCATCTCCCTTATTTCTGATGCTTCTGGCATTTTTAAACAAACACAGCCATTCATTTTTAGGTCTAGAACCAGTCCTGTCCAGTCACCTTTACCACATATATTCACTCAGTCTCAACTTCACCACCCACATCACAATATACTCCATCTCCACACACATTTACTGCTACTTTCAACATCCACTCTCCCCATGCCATGTCTCCTTGTCCATCTGGGCTCCCCCATTTCCCTGTTCCTCTTGTGTTTCCATTATCTCTTCTCTCACACTACCATCGTTTCCATTACCAAACACTTCTGTCTCTTCAATACCACTCTCCTCATCTTTTACTTCATCTCTTGCATGCAGCATACACTGTACTTCCATCTAGTAACACTTTCTCCAGTACACTCACTCCAAAGCCATTTAAATGCAACCCATCACTCCTGTATAATTCCTTTCTTCTATCAAACACATGGCATACATCCACAAACTTGTACTCCCTTCTCCTCACATAGCTTTGTTAGCATACAATTCATGATTCCAGCTCTCTGTCTCAACTCATCGTCATACCTCAGCAACACACTGACAACCTCTCCCACTACACTGTTTTCTTTCACTCTTTCAATAACCTGATTTTTTCCCTTACATACTCCTTATATTTGCTTAAATCATTTGTCCCCATGACCACCACCACCATCACTAGTTCTCTTGCTCATTTCCTCCTCATGTCCAGCTCCTCAGTTCATTTACTCTCCTGGATAGCAGACCTTAATGAATTCTCTCATTATTTAATCCTCTAATTATGGAATCTCTATACACTGCTATCCTGGAGTCACTTATCACCTCTTTTACCTTTTTTTCACCTTGTTTTCTTTCATTCTATTCTGTTGCACATTTTCATTAGTTTCCATTAAATGTCTCGTATCACTCCACATATTCCTCATTTCATTTTTCATTTTCAGCAACTGTTTCATCAAAGCTTGCATTTTGACAATTTCACTTTGTCACTCCCATAGCCTCACTATCTCTCATTCTGCCTCACTGTACTTCTTTTTCCTCATTCGTACTTTCTTTCACTCCCTTATCAACAACTTTTGCTTCTACATACTTGCTTTTGTTAACTCTGTCTTCTACATTGTTGCATTTTTTACTTCCTCAGTTTCACCAGCTTTCGTTTCATTTCCGTTTCATTCATTTATGCCATCTTTTATCTTTTCAGTATGTTTTGCATTCATTGCCTCATGGTCTACTAATATATCGCATTTCCTAAAAATCCATACCTTCCTTTGTCTACCATACATTCTTCTCTCCACAAACACATCCCTTACACTCCACCATGCATACATATTACACTCACGACATCGAATCAATTTCAAAAAGTCTATTTTGTTAATGCCACTTGATTTTTGCAGTACTTGGCTAGTTACACTGGTCGACACCTACATTGTTAACCTTGTGAGTACTGCAATTTTGTTCTGTTTAATAAATCATGCCAGGGATGCTTAAGGGTCAAAGCTGTATAACTGAGAGGAGACCTCCACATTGCCTTTAAAGGAATACAGAGAACCGACCAGAACTTCTGACCTAATGTCCAATCCTCACCTTCTCATGGTGCACCCTGTTGGGTATCTACGTGGATACTGAGCGAACAAGGATGGGCTGGCAATTTCGGATTTAGCCGACCAAATTGTATTCTTATTGGCTTAAACAAAAATACAAAATGATGGTACAACCTGACAAAATTTCATGACGGCTGGGGCGTCGCCCGGTTAAACAAGGCCCCCATTGTTTTCGCCAAGAAACTAGGGCGAACAGCGAAAAGTCAGCTACTGGAACAAATCTGAAAACACGCCCCAACACAACATCAAAGTTAAAGATCGGTACTATTAACATAAGCCTGAATGACAAAGAAATGGAGCAGGCTGAGGAATTAGATAAGTACCAGATTGACATAATAGGGGTGACTAAAACAAAAAAGACAAAAACTGGTGAGATCTTTCTGAGCAATAAATACATAATGTTATATTCAGGCAATGACAATCAAGGAAAAGAAGGAGTAGCCATAGTATTCAATACAAAATAGAGAAGGTTCTAAGCTAGAAATGGAGGAATTTTTTGAGGCTTTAGAGAAAGAAACTGACACAATGAAAAAGGAAAAGTTGGTCCTTGTTGGGGATCTAAATAGCAGAGTAGGAAATGATTGTCAGACATAAAAAAATATTCTGGGAAAATTTGGGGAAAAGAGCAAAAGCTAATAATAATATCAAATACCTGTTGGATTTATGCTCAGGACATGGACTGGTTATTACTAACACAATGTTCCAACATAAAAATGTGCACAAATTCACATGGAGAGAAGAGGCAAGGAATAAGAAAAGTCTCATTAACTAGGTTATTGTTGATAGTGATGTTTTCTCCCTGGTGCAAGACACCAGAGTGTACAGAGGATTTGAAATTGGAAGTGATCACCATTTAGTCTTGAGCAGGATAAAATTGAATTTCATAGTGAAAAGAATGACATATAAGAAAGTTTTAAAGCAAATAAAAGTTGAGCAGCTCTCAGATGTGAACTGTAGACTAAAATGCACAAACATTATTGAAGAAAAAATGAAAGGGTTTGAGAACAGGAGCCATACCTTGGAAATTCAGTGGCAAGCCTTGAAGAAAACCATGATTCATTCAGCTAGAGAGGCATGTGATGAGATTGTCTGCAAGGATAGAAAAATCAGAACTCCATGGTGGACACATGAAGTTAAAGAGGCAGTGAAGGAAAAGAAGAAAGCATATCAAAAGTTCCTGGCAAATAAGTCAGCTTGTGCTCTTAGAGAATACAGAGACAAATGTAAGAAAGGTAAGCACTGTGTAAAACTAGCTAAACAAAAGTCATGGGAGGACTTTGGCAAGAACATAGAAAATAAATATCAAGAAGGTGGTAAAATATTCTGGAGGTTGTTGAAGAAGCTTAGAAATGGGGGAAAGAGTGCTGTAAAAGGACTTAGAGATGATAAAGGTGACATGAAAATGGGAGAAATAGATATCCTTGAAGTATGGAGTAATTACTTTGAAAAATTGCTAAATGAAACAAGCAGTGATAGCATAGTGGTAAAAAAACACCCAAAAGGCATACAGTCAGGAATACATATCCATGCTTGAAGTAGAAAAAGCCATCAAAGCCTTGAAATGTGGAAAGGCAGCAGGCGTAGATGATATTCGACCAGAAATGCTGAAGTATGATGGTATAAAAGTCTTATAGTGGCTGCACTGCATAGTTAAGAAAGCCTGTACAGAGGGACGAATTCCTGATGATTGGGGTAGAGCTCTCATAGTACCCATATATAAAAAGGGAAATGAAACTGAATGTGAGAATTACAGAGATATTTCCGTACTGAGTGTTCTTGGTAAGATTTATGCAAGTATACTTGAGAAACAGTTGAGAAGAATTGTAGAAGAAAAGCTTGGTGAAGAACTAGCTGGATTCAGGCCAAATAGAGGCTGTCAGCATCAGATCTTCACTTTACGACAAATAGTCGAGAAATCATGGGAATATAACAAAGATCTGTATTTAAGTTTTGTTGATCTGGAAAAGGCATATGACACGGTGCCAAGAGAGAAGCTGTTCAATACGCTACAGTTATATGGTGTCAGTGGGACATTATATCACGCAATACTTAAATAAATAAATAGTAGAACACTAAAATTTAAGAAATATTGCTGATTATTACTCAAAATACAGTTATCTTTTCCAGTGCTCCTTTCCAACACTACACATGTTATGGCCTTCTTGTGGCCATATTCTGAATAATATTGGGTATTTAAGATTATTTTTAATTAAAGTTCTTGCTCAAACACAGATAGTCTCGATATTTTTTTCCAATGGAAGTAAATTTTGAAGAACGCCATTCCATTTAGCTGGAGCATCAGATTAAATGCATAGTTACTACATCATGACTTACCCCAAATACTCGAGTAACATCTGCACTAAAGAAAGAAAGAAAGGCACCCAATTACAACTTTATGTTGTTGTAATTTGGATATTTTTCTTCATTAATATTTTTCTATAATAATTTTCAATTTTAGTGTTGTTTTGATTCTTCTTTTCCTACTTTTCGTACTGTTTAGTTTTTTATTCTGTGAACAACTTTGGGAAGTAACTTTGTTGTAACTTGAGAAAGGTTCATTTTGCCATGTTCTGTTATTTTTACAAATGTTTAAATTTTGAACAGTTGATGCAGATTTATTTCAGTTTTTTTGTCCAAACAACTTAGAAATACAAAGTGCAAATATTCTTCTTGATATCAAAAAATAATTTTTAATTTTTTTAATTTTTTTCTAGTGGAGACTATCCAGGCAACCACACCTCGTCCAAGGTCTCCTCATATGAATAATGAGGAACCAATTGAACTGGCCCATTATCCTAATGCTCAGAAACCAAAGCCAAATGAAGTACCAAAGATTGAAAGAGATGATTTTCCAGCACCTCCTTTTCCATATACAGATCCAGGTATGATGTTCTTTATAAAATAATTTATATTTTGATTTTTCTGCCTTGTTGATCCATTGTCATTACAGATTTCTGATATATGCTTTCTGATGTACAATTAGTATTTCATGACTAGTTTCTTATTAACAATTTTCTATCAATTTGGCCTGTACTCTATAATGTGATCTGCTCTTACATTTCCATCTTTTAAAGCATTCCTAATATAACTACATGAACCCATCCATTCTAGATCTTTCTCTGCATCTTTTTTTGTGCCATTTTACTTCAAAAAAATTATTTTGCTGATTTCCAGTCTGTACTCTGTTTGGATGACTACCAATGTTGATTAGTTCTGCTTATATATTGTTAAATATTTATGATGTCAAGTTGTTGTCTGATATCTTCATTTTTAATATGGTTCTACTGTTGATATCATCTGTCAACTCCTCTAATGTTCCTCAATACTCTTACATGTATTATCTCCAGTCCTTGATTACCTGATTTATTTTTAATCTGCTCTCAGATTCAAATGATTATATGAATTGCATTGATTAGTGCAACCTTGCCAAAAATTATAGACATTAGTGAGACTAGGCTAACAGCAGATGTAGTTACAAGGATAGAATGTGAAAGACTTATCTCCCAGATGAGTCTTTGACTCCATGGGATCTTCGATAATAATAATAATGTGAAGGATTTTGTATTTTCATGGAAGATAGAGAAGATAGGATGGGAGGAGGGATATTGCTGATGATAGCAGATGAATTCCAGCCAAGGAATAGGAGATAAATGGGAGGGTGGCTGTTCATTTGAAGCAGCCTGGTCTGAGATTGAAGCTAGTAACACAAAATATACAGTTTGTTGTTGCTATAGGCCTGGGGGGTTCCCAGGGATAAACTGGAATACATGCATCAGCAAATTAGTATAATGAGTGCAGGTCGAGTGATTATTATGGAGGACTTCAACTGTCGAGGTATAGACTTAAAGGAAGAAAATGGAATTTATTCACTTACTAAGGGATAATTACTTGAGGCAGCATGTGGCGGAGGGTACCCAGAGTGTACTGGACCTGGTCATTGGATTGGAAGGGCTATCCGCAGCTAAACTGACCACATTTCCGCCAAATGGTGAAAGTGACCATGCAGTCTTGACTTGGGAGATTGTAAAATATGAGGAATATTCTGTCAAGAAGGCGGTATATGTGAAACTATAAGGCAGATAATTATGACAAGCTTAGGAGGAAACTTGAATCTGTGCCATGACAAAACCCTGCAAGGAAGGATGTTAGTAGTGCATGGGAGATAGTTAAGCGACATCTAGAGGAAGCAATATTAAATTGTATACCTAAGTTAAAGAGGATTAATCAGGTAGGAGTTAGCTGTATGAGTAATATTTTCTTTCTGCAGCTCATTAAGCATGAGCTGCAGAAAGAAAATGCTGTAGAGAGTATATAAGGAAAAAGGTGGCCAGCAAATTCATGAACAGTACAAAAGTCATGCAAGAAAGGTGACCAGCATGGTAAGAAAGGCAGAATCAGATTATGAGAAGAATCTAGCCAAGCAGACCAAAGTAAATCCCACTTACCACATAGTGAAAGTTAGAGGAAGAATAACTATGAATATTAATGTTAATGAGTGCTGATGGTGATGTGGTGACAGAAGCAGATAAAATAGTGAGTTACCGAGTGACCACTTTGCAAGGGTACACCGTCCAAGTGAGGTTACTTCTGTGACATGTGATAGGGACTGCTGTGGAAACAGAGGTGGATGAATTGGAGGTTCTTAGGATATTGCAGAATCTCAATGTAAATACAGCTGTGGGATTAGATGGGATATCAGCTCAGGTTTTGCAAGAATGTGCAAGGGAACTGGCAATGTTTCTCACCAGGCCCTTTAATTTAAGTCTCAGCTCTGGTAGAGTTCCAAGGGAGTGAAAAGTGGGCAAATAATTCCCTTGCATAAAGGAAGTTCTAAGACTGCAGTAGCAAATTATAGACCAATCAGCATCTCAGGAGTGGTGGTAAAAGTACTGGAAAAATTGGTCAAAAAGAGAATTGAAAAATGGATGGATAAGAACAGGATACTGTATTGAGGGGTAACATGGCTTTGTTGAGGGTCAGTCATGCCTTAGTAATTTACTAACTTTTTAAAGCAGAGTGAACCTTTGTCACTCCCATCTTGATCGCTTGATAAAGGAAATGGTTACACGATGATTCTGCTGGATTTTGCAAAGGCATTTGATGGAATACCACATGCAACTATGTTATGCAAATTAGAACAAATGGAGATGAATACAACACTGGTTACATGGATAAGAGATTGGCTGCTGGACCAGATATCAAAAAAAGTGGGATTTGGAGGAGCAGAATCCAGGTGAAAGCAGGTGACTAGTGCTGTGCTGCAAGGGTCAGTGCTAAGATCATTATTGTCTAATTTGTACATAAATGATATAGGAAATATTCAGTTGTTTGCTGATGATGCAAAATTAGGTAGAGTAATAGTTAATCAAGGAGATATGGAAAGCTTGCAGGATGATTTAAATAGGCTGTCAGTATGAGCAAATGATAATGGATACCAGTTTAACATGAAGAAATGTTAAGTTATGCATTTTGGGATACGTAGATTACAAGCTGTTTATCACATTTGATGGAAATGTACTCCAGGAAATAGATGAAGCTAGAGATTTAGGGGTGGTGGTAGAGAGAGTTGAAGTTTAAAGGACATATTGCTAAGGTTACTCATATGATTACTTGGCTGTTGAAGAACACCAACAAGTCAAGATAAAGAATTTTTTATTCCTCTTTATTGACAAATCCACATGTGGATTACTGTGCTCAGGTGCAGTTTCTTGGGGACGAGGAAGTGGAGAAGATTCAGAGGCAAGTGACCAAGATGGTAAGTGGTCTGTGGAATGTTCCCTGTGAGAATAGATTGTGGGTCTGTGGATTGCAGAAGTTGGGTGATAGGAGAAAAAGAGGGACTATGATAGAAACATTTACATTACTTAATGGATTTATAGGATTGATGCAGGGAAATTTTTAGCACTTGACTAGATGGGCAACAACATGAGGTCATCCCTGGAAGTTGAATAAAGGTGTGGTTAGTATGGGTGTGAGGACTAGATTTTTCACTTGGAGAGTTGTGATTGAATGGAATGGGTTGCCAGACTCAATTGTGAGTCTGGCAACCCATTGTTTCCAGACTCACAATTGCGTTGTCTGTTAATGGGTTCAATGAGAAGTATGATAGATTGTGTGGATAGTTTGGGTCTCCTGTGATGAGACTTCGGACTGCATGGAAGTGCCCATACAATAATAATATTGGTTTGAACATTGATTTGCACGCACGCACACAAAAACCACATACTGCTAATTTGGTCTTTTAGTTAATTCTTGTTTCATATAGATTTATTCAGCTGACTTATGACTATATTGGTCTTTAGTTATTCATTTTCTTATTAATGCCATATTTATATTGCCGTCATCACTAAAAATTACACTTTAATAACTGTGTTGTTTGTTTTATAGTTCACAACTGAGAATGCAATAGATATTTTTTGTTTTCCTGCCGACTTTCAAGTTTTTGCCTTTTTTTTATTTTTATTGATGATAATTGCAGTGGTTATTTCATTTGGTTTTAACTGAGGATTTATTGCAGATGTCTTTAGAAAAAGATGTCTTTCAGAAGATACTTTGTATCATCAGTACAAGACAAGTATCTGAATGTAGAGCAAACATAAGTTTATTTTTGTAATATTTTTGAAAAATTGTATGCATTTCACCCAAAAATTTATTTATTAGTTATACTGAGATTGGATGTTTAGTTATCAAGGTTGTTGCAAAGTTTTATAGAGAAATTTTTGTAATACAGTGACAGTTAATGAAGGCAGAAAGGCAGTTTGAACTAGAACAACCAGATGTATAGTGAATGATGTAGATGTTTCAAAGATGGTTTCTTGTTAAGAGTGTGGTATGTATGCATGGGTGAATGTAGCAGATGTATATATTGAGAAACTGAACAAGAGAAGTAACAAGGTGAGGGTATATAGAAAGTGTGCTATTTTAATCGACTGTGGTAATTTAAATGAAATTTCAAAATGAATATTAGACAAAAGGGTAATGGTAATGATGGATGGAAGACTGAGAATGGTATCAACCAGAAGGTTGAATGAGAAACTATGAGTTTGTAGGATGTGATTGTGAATATGGAAATGACTGAAAAAGTGAAAATGAGTGTGATTGTGGGAACAGAAGAAAGCCTGGCTGGCAGAGCAACAAGCAGGAGTAGTTGCTGATGTAAAAGAGAGCATGATTTCTGGAATGCATGAATTGAAGAATGAAATGATTAAGAAGAAGATTGAGATGAGACATGCAAAATAAAATTAGAAGTAAGGTGAATATGACTCAAGAGTGTGAAAGCATGAAATGAAAGATAGTAGGGAAAAAGAAGTGGTAAATGATTCAAGAGTGGCATTCCATTATAAAAGGTGTTGTAGATGAGTGATTTGGTTGAGCACATGGAGAATGTGGAGATGGATATCACAAGATTATTGAGGAGAGTGAAAAACATTCTGGTAGAAAGAATGGAACAATGATGAGTGGAGGTAGAAAACAAAGATAATGAATGATATGGTAGTAGAAATGTATGAAGAGAAAGGAATGTAGTGTGAAGGATGAATGTAAATGTATAAAGGTGAAGACTGCATTTGAATGGTTTTAGTGTGAGTCATCTGGAAAAACTGCTGCTAGAAGGAAGAGTAATGAATGATGTGAACAAAATATCAGATGAAGTCAGTAGTAATGTAAATGAGTGCAACAAGTGAAACTGAAGTGATTATGTTGCATATATGAGGATGGTCAGAATGCAATGGTCTGGGATTCATGGGGAGTAGTTGTTCATTCTTTCATGGTTACATAGTAATCATCATTCATTATAATCTGAAATATTCACATGTATACAAAGAGACAAGCTAATGGTAAGGAAAGCAACAAAAAATGATGAAATAAAGAAACAATGGCAAGACTTAAACAACCATCATACAAATATAAACAATTGGAATATCTATAGCCACACCCTAAATACAGTGCTGGTCTATCACCTTACCATTCCTTATGTTAAAGGTGTGTCTGAAGGTAGTGAAACTACTTAAATCACTTGGTCTACAAGGGAAGTGACTGAAGTGTCTTTTTCTACTTTTCTAGGCTCTGCAAAAAATAAACTTCTGTCTTTGGTACACCCAGGAGTGTATCAAATTCCTTGTCAGTGTGTTTTATCATCTTTTGGCCAAACAGGAAAATCGGTTGTCATATGTTTTTTTTTTATTATTATTATTATTTTGGGCAACTCCAAGGAGTCGACAGGCTCATCGAGGGAGGCCCTAACGTCATGTCAAGAACAACTATTCGACATTCACACAGTATCTATCATACCTCGGCTTGAACTCATTCAAAGTCATAGCACCCACAACAGACTCTAGCAGCTTATTCCACTCATTCACCACTCTCCAAGTAAAAAACCTAGCTCTAACACCCTTGCTAACCACACTCTTGCCCAGCTTCCATGTGTGGCCCCTAGTCCTCCCACCACCAGTCCTATTCTCAAAAATATCTTCTGAATTAATCTTATAGAAACCCTTCAGTAATTTGAATGTCTCAATCATATCACCCCTTTTCTGCCTATCAACCAATTTCTGCAACCCACAAATCTTCAACCTGTTCTCATAAGATTCATTCCACAGACCTGCCTTCATCTTGGTCACTCGTCTCTGGATCCTCTCCACCTCCTCCCCATCAAGAAAAAACTCTGGTGCCCATATCAGGGCACAGTAGTCTAGATGGGGGTCTTATCAAGGCTCAATACAGAGGAACAATAACTTGTCTCTGCTTGTTAAAGCATTTTTCAGCAACCAAGTGATTTGATGAGTTTATTTAGCCACTTTTGTGATGTGCCCCCTAAACTTCAACTCCCTATCCACCAACATTCCCAAATCCCTGACCTCGTCAATCTCCTGGAGTACAGTTCCACCAATGTCGTATACTGCTGCTAATCTTTTCACCCCAAAATGCACAACCTTACACTTTACCACATTAAATTGATATCCATTCTCCTTAGCCCAGTCCTCCAAACTATCCAAATCATCTTGCAAAATTTTGACATCCTGTTCACTCACTATTGCTCTACCCAACTTTGCATCATCAGCAAACAAATCAACACTTCCTCTCAGATTCTTTCCTATATTGTTAATGAACAAATTGAAAAGTAGTGGTCCAAGAACGGAACCCTGCAGCAAACCGCTAGTCACAGGCCGTCTTTTGGACTCTACTCCTGAATAAACCACTCTCTGATATCTCTCCATCAACCACCCTCCTATTCATCTCACCAACCCTATATCCATCCCCATATGCTGCAGTTTACTGATTAGAATTCCATGCAGTATCCTGTCAAAGGCCTTAGCCTTAGTGATTCTACTGGACAAGGTCCAGTAGAATCACTGTAAACCCATTACCCTTATCCAGTTCAGCCATCACTGTGTTATAAAACGTGAGCAACTTACTGAAACATGATCTACCTTTCACAAAACCATGTTGTCCCCATGCAGTATCCCATTTTCATCTATCCAATCCTGTATTTTTCTCTTGACTAATTTCTTCAAGACCTTGACAACGATTCTTGATATGCTAATCGGTTGGTAATTTACAACAGCAGTCTTGGAACATCCTTTATGCAGTGGAACTATTTTTCCCTCTTTCCACCCCCTCGGGACTAACTCCCCTCTTTCCACCCAGACCCGAAACTCAAATTAAACGAAATGGTCAAGGGCACTGACAATTCTTTAGCCGCTTCACATACGACACGAGCTGGTATACCATCCAGTCCCACAGACGTATTGACATTGAGGTTTTGTAATAGACTACAATAATCGAGACTTGCAGTACACGGTATCCCCTACCAGACATTGAATCGTTTGGAAGAAAATTTAGGTTCTTCATAAAAATAATTATCTCTTAGAATGCTTAAGTAAAGAAAGTTGTGAAACCTCGCCACATTGTCCGAATTTAAATAGTTGTGATAGACTAAAATTATCCCCTTTTATAAGAAATAGTTCTTTTTCTTTATAAGTTCCAGAATTTTTTTTTAATTTCCTGATCTCTTGTTAAAGTTATTTTAGTAGAACATTAATGTATTTAGACCATGTCACTCTTTATCACATACATGAAGTTTACGCATTTTCGTTGCTGAATCTACTGGTTTCTGTTCTGGTTGTTTAACCTCCAACCAGCCATGACATCTATAGACATGCAGCTAAATCTGGATACGATTCATTAACACCTGTTGAATAACATGGATAAGAAGTGCAATTTGGTCTCACCCACCTTGGCCGGTAGGGAGGTTAATATGAAAGTCATACTGAAGATGCCCTTGATACTGAGACAAAAATTTTATACCAATAAAAATTATGTCAGTAAAATCTTTATTCATGGAATCCATGTTAGTTGAGTCCACACATACTGGCCAATACATATATGATGTAAACTCTTGCCCCCTACCTTCATAGAAACTTGGAGGGAATAACACCATCAAAAACAGAGCAATGACAATTTGCTCTAATGCACAAGTTTTTAAGTATTAATTATGAATTAGCAGCAATACATTATTTTTTTTTATAAACAGTGGATATAGCTAAAATATCCAAATAAAATGCATTGCAAAATTACATCCAAAAATGGAAATAATTGAGATTATAGTGAAATAACCATTATATACATTAAAGATATTGGAAAAAATAGAATGCTACACAATTATTGCTACTACCTTAATGCCTAAATTCCCTACAAAACTGAAAAACATATTCAACACCTTCAAGGATTCCCCCACCCCACCAACCCACTTGGGGGCTATACTGTATCAAATGCTCTATAACTTACCTCATATTAGTGAAACAGGACGAACAATTCCAGTTTGGAAAAAAGAACATAAATGACACACCAAATTTAACAATTCTGATGAATTGGGACTCTCTGATCATGTTCTTAACACTCTACACTAAATTGGTTGTTTTTTATATTATACTAAAATTGGTATGAATATAAACTTAAGTGTGTGAAATTCTGATGAAACCATCCTAATCAAAACCATAACGGTGGCCTAAAAATCCAAAGAATACAAATGGTATACCAGTCTATATGACTTCTGTTTCAAGTACTTCTGGACCATAAGCCATAAATGCAGTACTCTTATTTCATATATTGGACACAACCAGTACTGTTTTTGTTTTAAATTTATTTATTATTCATCTCTATCCAAACAAGTAACAGGAAGAATCTAGCTTTGATTTTGATGTTGTAGAGTCCCCCCCCATCCCCAACAGAAGTCAGGCCAGCGGTGTTAACAGTTGACCATATTAGTGTGTTACTTTATCACGATATGTATATTATAATATAGCATCTCTCTTTATGTGTGTGTTTACACCCCATATGATAACTTTGATATGAAGGTCAAACATTGAGTAATTAGCTCTGAAAATCTAAGTTGTTTCTTTCCCTTCTCATCCCTCCCTTAGGACAGGTTGAGTCCTGCCTAATGAGGGGGTTTACGACGAATTAATATGCCCAGCTCATCACTTCTCTGCTGTATCTCCTAAGGGCAAGTATTTATGACTGTAATTGTGTGTGTTCATCAGGCTGGTTTGCCTGTTCTGAGGGACAAAAAAACCCAAGTTTCCAGGTGAAAAAACTCTCTACCTTTGTATGAGACTGGCTAACTCGCCTTTAGTCAAAAGAGACCAGATAAAGGTTCCTCACATCATGGACAGGAATCAAACCCAGGTCTTTCCAACCAGAGGGCTTCGTCTATACTGACTGAGCTACAGAGGCTCCTAAGTTGTTTAGTTTAGAAAAAATAGCATGTAGTTAATATAGTCCTTCTGCATAGTAAGGTACACAGCATAGCACATGACACTGATGTGAAGCAGAACAGTGGCATCTAGGGCATCATTGTTTAAAGAATTCAACCAGAGGATCTTATGTCAGTGCAATGTCTGTAAGATGTATGCATTGCCAACGGTGAGTAGACTTTGGATTGAAAGTGATAATGATGGGAAAGTACCAAAAATGCTATGAAAGCAGCGAGGGTCATGAAATTGAAGCAGTGGACAGAACAGAGAATATGCATGAAAATGTGTGAGATGGTGTAAGGAAAAATACCATTGAAAGAGAGATTGAAAGTGACTCAATTGAGAGAGAGTAAAAGTGATGCTTGAAAGAATAGTAGTTTGATGGATGTAAAAAATGAAGAGTTGGCCTAATGAAGGAGATAGTGTGGTTACATTAGAGAGATGGAAAAATCAGTGAGAAAGTCTTGTACGGTGATTCTATCATAAGAGGGCGATTGGTTCAGTTCTTTAATAAGTGTTGTTGAATGAAGGGAAAGTGGATGTGCAGAATCAGAGAAACTAGAGCATTTAGCCTGGGGAGGGGGGGGCTGTTGAGCAGGTACGCAAATACTAGTGAGGCAGGTGAGTGTGAGAATGTTCATAAAATTAGTTTTCAGATTGAGTGTATATGGAATTAAAAGGCTGGTAAGTATGGCAAGCCTAGGAGATTGCTTGGATCAGTACTACAGCATGTAAAACACTGCAAGGACTGGATGTTGATAATGCATGAGAAGTAATAGCAGATGGCATACCTACAGTCAGGAGAATAATTCAAGTGGGAGTTAAATGGATGAATACCATCATTAAGCTGGAGCTACAAAAAATAATAAATAATAATAATGATAATATAATAATAATCATGAAGAGAATTCAAGGAGAAAGTTGATAGCAGGCACATGAGCAGTATAGAGCTCAGACCAGAAAGATAACCAGTGTGGTAAGGCAAAAGCCGAGTATGAAAAAAAATTAGCAGTGCAGGCCAAAGATAATCTCAAACACTTCTTTCAATATTCTGCAAGTAAAAGCATATTTATGCCAGAATGATTTTAATAAATGTTGATGGTAGGAAGGTAACTGAATCATTCAAAACAGTAGAATTACTAAGTGAACACCTTGCAAGAGTACATCATCCAGGTGGAGACATGGCAGTAACAAGAGAGGCAAAGGCTTATATAGAAACTGAGGTAAATGAACTGGAGATGCATAGCATATTACAATACCTTGAGGTGAATACAGCTATGGAATTAGATGGTATACCAGCTCAAGTTTTACAAGAAGGTGCTAGGTAATTTGACAGTACCTTTGACCACATTGTTTAATCTAAGTCTCGGCTTTGGGTTAGTCCCAAGGGAGTGGAAAGAGGAGGAGAAATAGTTCTATTGCATAAAGGAGCCTCCAAGACTGATGAACAAATTACTGACCAGTCATCATATCAGGAGTTGTAGTCAAGGTACTGAAGGAGTTGGCCAGAAGCAAAATACAGAAATGGATAGACAGAAATGGGATGCTGTGTGTGTGTGGGGGGGGGGGGGGCAACATGGTTTTGTGAAGAGCAGGTTGTGCCTTAGTAACTTGTTTGCAGTTTATAATACAGTGACAGCTGAGTTGGATAAAAGTAATGGGTTTACAGTGATACTGCTGCACTTTGCAGAAGCTTTTGACAGAATACTACATGGAATTCTAATCAGTAAATTCCAGCACATGGGGATGGATATAAAATTGGTGAAGTGGATATGAAGGTGGTTGATGGAGAGATATCAGAGAGTAGTTTATTCAGGAATAGAGTCCAGTAGAAGGCCTGTAACTAGCGATGTGTTATAGGGCTCTGTTCTTGGGCACTGCTCTTTAATTTGTTCATTAACGATATAGGAAAGAATCTGAGAGGAACTGTTCAACTGTTTGTTGATGTTGCAAAATTGGTAAGAGCAATAGTTAATACAGATGTTAAAATTTTGTAGGATGATTTGGATAGACTGGCAGTCTGGGCAAAGGAAAAAGGATGTCAGTTTAATGTGGCAAAGTGTAAGGTTATGCATTTTGAAGTGAAAAAATTACCAGCTGTATACCACTTTAATGGACCTGTACTCCAAGAAATTGAAAAAGCCAGGGAGTGTTAGCGGATAAAGAGTAAAGTCTAGAGCAGGGGTTCCCAACCTTTTTGTTTCCTAGAGCACATTCTAAAATACCGATAGGGCGACGGGCACCATCCATTTTTTCAAGCAAATTTTTTGAATTCGTTTGATAAATGAATATATACAAAGTTTACATTATAATCAAATGTTTTATTACTTAAAAGTTTACATTATATAAAAATTTAAATATATATATATATGTAAGTTAGTGTGATCTTTGGCATTGCATTTCATTTCATTGGCCAGTGCTTCATAATTAGGAGAATATGATGATATTCCAGTTCTTAAACTGGAATGAACAACTTCGAAAGCGTGTCTGCTTTACATTGTTATACGTTTAATACTCGTCATGTGTCATTAACGCATGCGTCATATAGCATGCCATGAATTGTTTCGTGATTATTTCAAACTATACTGCACATGGTTGAACAGCGGCGGGCACACACAAATTGGTCGATGGGCGCCATGGTGCCCGCAGGCATAGGATTGGGTCTAGAGGGTACATTGCAAAAGTAGCTAAAGAAGCTCATTGGATTACTTCGTTACTGAAAAATACCCTGACAAACAGGTTATTATACCACTCTAAAGAGCCTTGCTAAGACCTGATCTTGACTACTGTTTGCAGATCTGGTCACCTGGGTTTCTTGGGGATGAGTAAGAGGTGGAGAAGATCCAGAGGGGCAAGTGAACATGATGGTGTCAGATCTATGGAATGAATTCTACGAGGACAGGTTAAAGATTTGCAGGTTACAGAAATTGGTTAACAGGTAGAAAAGGGTGATATGATTGAGACATGCAAATTACTGAAGGATTTCACAAGATTACAGAGGAAATTTTTCTGAACAGGTCTGGTGATGGGGGAATTGGGGGGGGGGGGGGCTTGAACAAGAGTGTGAGGACCAGATTTTTTTGCTTGGAAAGTGGTGAATGAATGGAATAGGTTGCCTGAGTCTGTTGTGGGTGCCATGACTGTGAATGAGTTCAAAGCAAAGTATAATAGTTACTGGACAAATGTTGGATAGTGCTTGGCATGATTTTAGGCCTCCCTTGATGAGTCTAAGGACTCCATGGAGTAGCCCACATTATTATTATTGTTATTATTATTTCAGTATCCTCCATGGAGTTAGCTGTCTCACTGTGAGAGGCCCACTTAAGTAGCAACATGTCTATCATACTGAACCCTGAAATCATTTACACTCCCCACACTCATTATGTATTCTGGCAATGCATTCCACTCATCCACAACTCTTATGTAAAAAAATCTACTTCTCACACCCTTCTTCACCACATCTTTTACACAACCTCCAGGGATGGCTCTTTCCCATCTTTCCCATCTCACTCTCCACTCTTTTTATAATCCTGCTTGTATTAATCTGAGAAAATCCCTTCACTAAATGAATGTCTCATTCATATCGCCTCTTTTCTTCCTAATCCACCAAACTCTGCAATCTACATTTTCTCAACCACTTTGCATAACTACCATTCCAGAGTCCTGATATTACTTTGGTCATTCATCTCCATATCCACTCTAGTGTTTTCACATCACAGCGAAAAGTAAGTGACCAAAATAAATACAACAGTTAATGTATCTTAACAATGCCTTATACGGTGGACACCCACCACTGCCTTTTCCCTATGTTGAAAAGAAAAGTGTGTAGGTTTTTAAAAAAAGAAGAACAGCTTTCAGAGGTGAACTGTTGAATCAAACCTTGATGACACTGGCCAACTAGAAAGAAAATATTGAATGATTCAGCCAGGGGAACCACATAATGAAGTTCGTTTGCAAGAATAGGAAAGTCTGAACTGCATGTTGGACTCAGGAAGTCAAAGAGGTAGTCGAGGAAAAGAAGAATAAAAAACAGCAAAATCTGCTAGCAAGTCATGGTAAGACTGGCAGGAATATAGAAAATAAATATCAGGAAAGTGGTAAAATGTTTTGGAAGCTGCTGAAAAGCTTAGAAATTAAAGGAAGAGTTATGTAAAAGAAATCAGAAATGAGAAAAGTGACATGAAAACTGAAGATATTCTATGTCTGGAGTAATTACTTCAAAAGACTAAATGAAACAAATGATAGAACAGTGGTAGAAAATACAGAAGAGGAATGCAAACAGGAGTATATCAACACTAGAGTCATAAAAAGCCATCAAAAATCTCTTTGGTCTTCCAACCATGTCTCCAAAAGTTTTTAAAAATTTTTTTATTTATATATATATATTATCCCATGGTAGTATTACACCAGATCATAGAGGTCAGATTGATGTATTTTATACAGCACCTTTTCTGGGTCATTATAAAGTTCACATTTAGAAATATTCATACAAGTTAGTAAATGCAGTGGTGATGCTTCCTCGATGTTACAGATTTTGCAGATGAGGAAGACTTTTATGCCATTGCTAAACTTGATTGGTCTTGTGTGGCTGGTCTTGAAGCGAGAGATTATGGTAGTGGCACAGCGATTAATGAGTTGATGGTAGTTCCTGGTTTTTCTGCTGAATACCAGTGGTGAGTCATGTCCTGGAGAATCATTATTTTTACGTTTTCTTTTTGAGTAGTTTTGAAAGGTCTGGCAGGCAAAGTCTAACTGTCACCTTCTCGTGGTGCCCTCTGGATAATCTAATGACAGCAGTATTTTTTTTTTTTCCCCATCATAGAGACATGTCTCCAAAAGTTATCCTCAGAAGGCCAAATTCCAGATGAATGGAGTATAGCTCTCATAGTGGTATGCATCTGTAAAAAGAATAATAAAACTGAATATGAAAATTTAAGAATTTTCTTACTTAGTGTTCCAGACAAGGTTTACCTAAGCATACTTGAGAAGAGGCTAAGAAAATTGTGGAAAAGAAATTTGGAGAAGAACAATCAGTATTCAGGCCAAATGGAAGTTGTCACAATTAAATTTTCATTTTTAAATATTATTATTATTATTAAGAGAGACCTCCAGGGAGTCAGAGACTCATCGAGGGAAGCCACATACTACACACACACACACACACACACACACACACACACACACACACACACACACACACACACACACACAAGCTATCATACTTAATCTTGAATTCATTCATACTGCTTGCACTCACAACATTCAAAAGCAATCCATTCCAATCATGCACCACCCTGTGAGAGAAAATCTAGCCCACACTCCCTTCTTACCGGCATTCATTCTCAGCTTCCAAGGATGCCCTCTTGTCCTTTCCTCACCCTCCATAAACTGAAAATATCCATCAATTGAAATCCTGTATGATCCTTTCAGAAATTTTCAGAAGTCTCAATCATATCACCCCTCTTTCTCCTGTTTGCTAGTATCAGCAGTCTACAAATTTTCAATCTGCCTTCATAATCAGTATTCCACAATCCTGATATCATTTTTAACACTCTTCAATATATCAGAATCACAACGGAAACCAGGAGACCAGACCTGCGCGCAATAGTCCAAGTGAGGTCTTGTCAAGGCCTTGTAAACAGGCAAAATAACATCCTTATCTTTACATGTGAATGTTTTTTCAGCATTGCAATTATCTTTTGAGTTGTATTTGCAATCTTTGCCACATGGCCCCGGAACTTCGACTTCCTATCTATTGGCACTCCAAGATCCCTAACCTCATCAGTTTCTTCTAGCCTAATCCTACCAACATAATATGACATTGGATATCTAATCATGCTGAAGTAAATGACTTTACATTTACTGACATTGAACTGACACCCATGCCCACAATTCCAGCCTATTCAAATCATTCTACAAAGACTGCATATCAGCAGCATTTCTGATTACCCTACCTATCTTTGCATCATCAGCAAATAACTGTATGTTGCTTGTCAAATCCTTCCCAATATCATTAATGTACAGATTAAATAATAGTGGACGAAGCACTGATCCTTGTGGTACACCACTTGCTACCTTAAACCTTTCAGACTCAGATCCCCCCATATACCACTTTTTGATATCTGTCAGTCAGCCATCCTCTTATCCATGCTAATATTGTATAACCCAAACCTATTTTCTCCAATTTATGCAACAGTCTACCATGCTGTATTCTGTCAAAAGCCTTAGCAAAATCCAAAAGTATCATGGTGTATCCATTTCCCCTTGTCTAGTTCAATGGTAACATTGTTATAGAATGTGAGCAAGTTGTTAAAACATGACCCTTTCCTTAGTAAACCCATGTTGTTCACTGCAAAGTAGAGATTCATTGTCAACCCATTTCTGAATGCAGACCCTAACCAATTTTTCCAAAATCTTCACCATCACTCCTGAGATACTAATCTGTTGATAGTTAGATACATCGGTCTTTGCACCACCCTTGTGCAATTGAATTACCATACATTCCTGCAGAACCTTCCCTGTTCTGAGACTCATATTAAACATCCTGGTCAAAGGAATGGCCAGTTCATCTGAACACTCTTTTAGCACACCTTCTGATATTCCATCAGCCTATTGCTGAATTCTTATTCAATTTGTGCAATAGCTCTAATACCTCTAATTGTCCTCACGCACCTGCGTTTCTTCATCTAGTGAAGAGGTAACAGTGAGCTCAATGTTGCGTTCACCGAGTTGATAGCTTTTAACAAAATGAACACTCATTAACTGAACAACCTCTTCTGCATCTGTAAGGGTTACAGATGCAGAAGAGGTTGGAGTAGGAATCAAATGGGTGTGTAATCTTATCAAGCAAGAGATTCATAAAAATAAAAAAAAAAGAACGATGTGGAAGGAATACAATTTGCATAAGATGATGTCCGTTATAAACGTTATAAGCAGCAGGCTAGAATAGTCACAACTGTTGTATGGAAAGCAAAGATGGAGTATGAAAAGAAACTGACTCTGCATGCTAAAGACAACCCACAAGAATTCTGTCGATATGCTGCAAGTAAAAAGAAAGAAAGAATGAATATGAAAGAATGACTCTTCTAAATCCAGATATCGATAGAATTCTTGTGGGTTGTCTTTAGAATGCAGAGCCAGTTTCTTTTCATACTCAGACTTTGCTTTCCATACAACATTTGTGACTATTCTAGCCTGCTGCTTATAACGTTCATAACGGATGTCATCCTTATGCAAATGATATTTATTCCTTCCACATTGTCCTTTTCTCACAAATCTCTTGCTTAATAAGATTATACATCCATTTGACTCCTACTCTATTTATTCTTCGAACTCTTGGGACGCATTCTGATATCGCATCATTTAAGTGTTGCTTAAATGCTTCCCATGCACTTTCAATATTCTTTCCATCCAGCAACTGTCCACTGAACTCAGTATACTCCTTAGTTGGTCATAATTTCCTGCTTTGTAGTTCAACATGTAACCTATTCTGAATGGTACATTCATAAACTTAGTCGCTTCCCAAGTGAGTACCACATGATCACTCTCACCAACTGGAGGCAGATAGTTATTATTATTGTTATTTATTATTATTATTCCGGGCAACTCCAAGGAGTCTACAGAACTCATCCAGGGAGGCCCTAACATCATGTCAAGAACAACTATTCGACATTCACACAGTATCCATCATACCTCGCCTTGAACTCATTCACGGTCGTAGCACCCACAACAGACTCTGGCAGCTTATTCCACTCATTCACCACTCTCCAAGTAAAAAACCTAGCTCTAACACCCCTGCTAACCACATTCTTGCCCAGCTTCCATGTATGGCCCCTAGTCCTCCCACCACCAGCCCTATTCTCAAAAATATCTTCTGGATTAATCTTATAGAAACCCTTCAGTAATTTGAATGTCTCAATCATATCACCCCTTTTCCGCCTATCGACCAATTTTTGCAACCCACAAATCTTCAACCTGTTCTCATAAGGTTCATAGTTACATCTTTAACTGAAACGCCCTCTGACACTATAATCAAATCTAACACTCTTTGTCCTTGAGTTCCTTCTGTCACATGCTGCTGCTGCTTGAGGAAGTTGTCTCACAATAGCTCAATCAATGTATTTTCATTCTTCTCATGAGATTCTACTGCTACCCAATCATTATTTGGATAATTAAAGTCTCCTATGATGATTACTCTTTTCATGCTCATCTTTTCTATTTGGTGATGCATTTCTTCATCACTAGCAACTGATCCATCAGGTCTGTAACAACATCCAACTATTTAATTAGTCTGGTTAGATTCCACCTCACACCAGATGGCTTCAAACTCACTGCCACATGAAATATTGTTAGTTGTATTACTACAATCATAGGTCTCAACTCTAACTGGATTCAAGTCATCTGATATTATTAGCAGCACACCCCCTTCTCTCTATCCTTCGTAAAAATACTGTACCCTTGACACTCAATACCAGCTAGTTGGTCCGATTCTGATAGCCAGGTCTCAATCTGATATCCTACAATCTGAGGTCATGACATATTGACTAAGGCAACAAACTCCATCCCTTTGTTTCTGATACTCCTAGCATTCGTGTACAGACATAATAATATACCTGTTTGTTCTTTTGTATTGTCTTGTTTGCAGTCTGCCTGACACAGTTGGACAACTTACAGATCTTTTATTCCCTAATGCCTTACACATGAAGACATGGTGCACATGTATGATGGTTCCGAACTGGACAAACACAAACTCGAAATCATTCTCTCCTCATCAACATTTCCATGACAAAACCCATTCCAATCATTAACACAGTTATATAACATTGTCGCTCTTATACTCACATTCGCACCATTCCTCCCTTTATAATTTACTTTCCCTGACTCTCTGTGTTAGGTCTCATACCAGTTATTAGTTTTTCTAGACTCCTGACACCAAATTCATTCGGGTGTAGGCCATCCATCTTATACAAATCCAATCTTCCCTCAAATTCACTCCACACATCCAAAAACTCACATCCATTCCTTCTACTTAGTCTATGCATGGAATCGTTTGTCATCATAGCCCTTCTTTTTAATTCATTTTTATCATAGTGCAGTAAAATACTAATGATTTTCACTTTCTCACTCTTCACTCTCACCTCTTCCAACAACCCTTTCATGTCCTCTCTCATACTGAACTTATCACTAGTTAAATTGTTCTTACCTACTACAACTACAATTTCGTTTACTTTTCTTTTCTGTTTTTGAATTGCTTGCATTATATTTTTAATTTTATCCCCAGGAAAACTCGATGTTATTACTCGCTCATTTATAGCATGTTTTATTATAGAGTTACCATACCAAATAACTTCTTTCTTTTTACTAACAACGTCACTTACCTGATTTCCATTATTTCCTGACTTACCTGTTTCCTTGCTTTGTTGTTTCTTATTTTCCTGTTTCCTGCTCAAATATATAGTTGAGAAATCATAGGTTTATATAACAGGTATTGTGATTAAGTTTGGTAGGTCTGAAAAAGACACATGATAAGGTGCTGAGAAAAATTGTGGAAAAGAAACTCAGAGAAGAATAATCTGATTTCAGGCCAGCTAGAGGTTGTTAGGATCAGATGTTTACTTTAAGACAAATAGTTGTGAAATCATGGGTTTGTTACATTCAAGGATCTATATTTAAATTTTATAGATCTGGAAAAGGTATATGGCGTAAATCCCATGGTGCAAAACATTATATAGCTCAATATATAATCTGTATTTCAGCTGGAAGTCAGCAATTAGAATTGAAGGATACAGCAAGATGGTTTGATGTAAAATCAGGTGTAAAATCACATGGTATCTTCACTGTTATTAATCATCTACAGGTATCAGATTAAAGTATGGAGGAAAGTGGCATTAGGCATGAATATCAAAATTGGAGATGTTCACACTAGCTCTTTATGCACATCATGTTATGATCTTAAATAAATCCAGTGCAACTGTTTAGGATTCCATAACTAAATTGAATAACTCCTGTAATAAATTTGGTATGGAGACAACAGTTAAATGTTTAAATGTTGTCTCCACACCACATTTATTATAGGAGTTATTCAATTTAGTTATGGAATCCTAAACAGTTGCATTGGATTTATTTACTGTTGTCTCCATACCAAATTTATTACAGGAGTTATTCAATTTAGTTATGGAATCCTAAACAGTTGCATTGGATTTATTTAAGATCATAACATGATCTGCATAAAGAGCTAGTGTGAACATCTCCAATTTTGATATTCATGCATAATGCCACTTTCCTCCATAATTTAATCTGATACCCATAGATGATTAATAACAGTGAAGCTACCATGTGATTTTACATCTGATTTTACATCAGTTAAATGGCAAAGACTATGAAAACAGGCAGAAACATTGAAAACATCAACTGCATCCTGATTGCAGAACCTATATAAGTAAATAAGTAAAACATTTCATTTGATACAAATGAAATGTAGAAATTACCTGCAGAACAAACCAAGATGGTGTGATAGGAAGGCATTTCAGTAAATTTAAATGGAATAAGAAGGAAAGATTTAGTCTAAAACACTAAATTAGCTATCTGTAAGACAATGTTCAAACTAATTTTAAATTGTGGAGCTGAGAATTTAATTAGAAATATGACAGTTGATCAAAGAATTAAAAACACAGATATCAGTTCGGAGAAAAATTAGGGAGTGAACAAATGGCATCAATAGCAGAATCATATTAACAATGAGGATATTACGAGGGAAACTTGACATTGTTAATATTCAGAAACATAAGCAGAGCTAATATAGGTATAAGTCAGTTAAACTGAATGGTAGAGGCATGGTTAGCAAAACAGGTTTAGCTAATCTTCAAATAAGTGAAACATGGTTAAATGAAGATGATATCCTAATGGAAATGGTAGGGTATGGTGTTTTTCATGAGGATAGAAAGGAAAAGAAGGGAGTGGGAATGCTGCTAATGATAGCAGGGGAATTATGTCCACACAAGTTAGACACAAAAGAAGGAAATAGTAGCATTGATTTTGAGGCTGTGAGGTGGATGTTAACAGGAAGAGATATTCAAGTGGATGTTGCTATAGGCCAGGGAATGTGCAAGGTGGTTATGAAAAAATATATAAGCAACTACAGTTAGTGAACAAAGAAAAGGTGATTGTTATGGGTGATTTTAACTATGGTGGTATAGACTGGAATGAAGAGATAGCATTTGGGACTAAGGGAAATGAATTTCTTGAATTCTTGAAGAAGGGCATATGAGGATTCAGAGTTTTAGATCTAATCATTTCATCCGAGGATGTAATTCTGAGGATTTGCACTTCCTTCCAGTTGGTGAAAGTAATTGTGTAAGTGTCACATGGGTTGTGGTAAGTCATATGAAGACTCATGTGAGAAAAGACTATATGTGGAATGTATACCTGGAGTGAGAAGGATAAATCAGATAGGAATTAAATGCTAAGAGGGCAAAAGATGGTGTAATTGGGTGCCAAAAGATAAGTTCTTTTTGGAAGTATTTAGTGACAATTACATCATTCTTATTGCCTCATTATATTTATGAGTGTTTATGTGATTAACTGTAAGGGTAGTGTGCTTAATTTTCTGATTTTTAAAGGTTTAATATTAGTTTTCTTGTACATCGTATTGTGCATCATGGTGCCGACGTGCAAAGCAATAGTAGACGATTTTAATGTGCGTGATTCTGTTTTCTGCGGTATGTGCAAAATGTATGGCCTTCACAGAAATGAGAGATTTTTTTGGAAGGAGAATGAACATGGAGTATGTGTTTGTCAAATGCCAGAAGTGTGAAGCAAGTAAGAAGAGCGATAGTGGTAAGTTGAAAGACAAAATGTGTGATAATGCAATTGGAATAATTAGTTTTGTAAGTGGTATGAGGGACTGTACAAATGACTTTAAAGAGACTATGCAAGCTGTTGGTGTGAATGTTGACAACATTGCCTACATCAAATATAACATCATCCTTTCATGGCAGGTTTGCACTCCATCCTACGTTTCATTTTGTCAACTACAGAAGTTTCATATTCCATCATCTGTCCACCTGCAATTGTTTAACACGTTCGCTGCCAACTACGAGTATACTCATAGTTCGTATATGAACTTCACAAGCCAACTACGAGTATACTCGTATGTCAATTTACCGACCTCCTATGCTAAACACAAGTTAACCCTTATTATAATTACCTTAATTTTGACCCTTGGATTCTGATAAAGTGGAGAACACATCTGGGGGCTTGGTAGAAGGGAAATAATTTCAACTAAAATATAGTATATTATATATGTGCCTCAGAAGCCAACTGCAAATATACTCATATGTCAATTACCAACCTCCTATGCCAAACGCGAGTAAATCCGTAGTATAACACGTCATTTGTAAATCAATTTAAAACTAATAAAATCAATAAAAATAAAAACCAGTCAATAAAATAAAAAAAACAATTTATTCAAATTAAGAATGGTACATTTTAAAACAATTTTCCATGCACAGTAGTGGTTTTTCCTGGCAAACAGGACAATAATTACATGTTTTGCATCATCGTTTGTTTTGTGTACACACACGCCATGGCTTTGTTGGGCGATTCTTTTTTTCTGTTGGTGGTAAAATTTCCAAATAATGAAAATCCCGATTCCTCCTGATATTCTCTGATGCTGTAAGCTCATCCATTCCAACAAAAACTGAGATAAATTGATCTCTAAATTTTAACGCATTCATTGCATTTCCAATAATCATGTTATAAAATTTATGCGCATTTTGAATGTATACCTCAAAAAAATGTGTATTGCCAATTTCTTTGGCCATCTAATTGTCTTTCGTAAGGTGGAATAGTAAGAAAGCATTTGATCAGAAAGTTCGGTGCCTGACATACCCAAATTATAATCCCTAACGATATTTGGTTTTAATTGAAATTTACCATTCCGATTTTGCGCTTCAACCATTTCAAATTTGTGCATATTTGAAATGGAAAGAACTTCCCTCTTATCCTTCCATTTGCTGACTACAACAGGACCTCTTCTTTGCCAGATAAATTCCCCTTTCTTGAGTTTCTTCTGAATAACATCTGGTGGATTGTTTTTCCTATTATTTCTCAGCTTTCCACACACGTACGTTTTTCTGTTGGTAAGCGATTCCGTCAGAGCTACAGAATTATAAAAATTGTCCATATGCAATACATAACCCCTGTCTAAATATTCTTCCATCAAGTGGAATATAATATCATATGCGTGACCCATTTTTGCTAAAGAGGATTCAGATTTTCCTGTATAAATTTTTTTTTTATCACCAATCCATTCGATTCGCATAATTCATAGAATTTCATGCCATATTTATGTTTTTTTGTTTTTTATGTATTGCCGAAATGCCAGTCTACCGTGCCACAACACCATTGACTCATCAATACATAAGTTTCTGTCTGGTGTGTAGCTATTTCACATTACACTATTAAAATGATCTAGGACTGGTCTTAATTTGTGCAATTTATCATTAGCTGCTTGGGAATTATCTGCAAAAACAAATGACGCAATAAAATTTGAAATCGATTTTGGCTCATTTTAGAGCGCCAAAATGGTAAATTGCAAAGTTGATTTGTACTCCAATAATGCTCAATAGATGGTAAATTACAAGGACCCACATGAAGTAAAAGTCCAAGAAATAATTTCATTTCAGGCATATCTGTTGCTTTCCAGTTTGAAATTCTTTGACTTTTTTTTTATCTGTGCTCGGCTTTGCTCAATATTTTGTAAAGCATATAAATTGATTTGTTCTACTAAAATTATGAGAAAATCTTCAGAAAAATTCAACTAACCGTTTGATACTGAAGTTTCAATTTTAAAACCTGCAGTTTCAATAAAGTCAATTTTTGTGGTGGGGGGGGGTCTTGTTCTGAATTTTCCCAATAAGTAGATGTTAATGTATTTGACTGGATGCTAACTTCATCTTCAAAAGTTTCTTCATCATCTGAGTCACCGCGCTAGAGTTGTCTGTAGGATCGTCTTTGGAATCGGAACCAAATATTTCATGAAATTCATCATCGCCCATATTAGCATAAGCTTCTACTTCTATATCAGTAAGTTTTCTTTTACTGGCCATGGCTAAATTGAAGCTTCTTAGAGACTAGAAACTAAAACTAGACTAGATGCAATAAACACCGTCATCAGCACATGCAATATATAGGTGGAAGTGATACGAGATTACTCGTAGTTGGCCTATGAAACAAAATTCTGTCCGATAAACCAGCTACGAGATTACTCGTAGTGACCTTGAAGACGGGGGTGATACGAGATTACTCATAGTTGGCCTATGAAACAAAATTCTGTCTGATAAGCCAGCTACGAGATTACTCATAGTTGGCATATGAAACAAAATTCTGTCTGATAAGCCGGCTACGAGATTACTCGTAGTGACCTTGAAAACACGAAAGCACTTGGCATGCAGGAACAAACTATGCCCGAGGGGAGCGTGGCAGCGAACGTGTTAATACACACAGAACAGCCCACTCTAATTTCTTGCCCATCTATATTAATGATTCAAGAACTGACACCTGCTTGGATGTGCTGGTGTGTTTCCTGACATTACTATCTCCAACCAGATCCCACCTGATTGCAGTAATTTAATAAATTTAGTTTAATCCTTTATCCAAGTGTGAGCAAACAAAGTTTGCGTCTGAAAGTATCTTCAGGACTGGGGTAAGGTGGTGCAACACCAGGACAACTCCTTGCAAAGGTAGAGCAAGCTACTAACACTCCTATCTCAGTATCTCACATAATGCAAAACACATCTCCTTGCGGATATGTCTAATGTTATGCATTAAGGGAAAGGCCACTACCCCCAGACTAGTTTCGACCTTTATTGAGGTCTCTTCATTGGGAACCAGGGCCAAGTGGAGATATCAGCCAGAAGCATTAGCAAGGTCATATCTACCTATAGGAGTTGCCAAATGGTGTGCCACCTTTTTAATAAATTACTCTGGATTTAGAGAAAGATGTTGAAAGTTTATTTTTCACTTGGTTAGAGTATAATAAATTTAGTTTAATCCTTTATCCAAGTGTGAGCAAACAAAGGAGTGTTAGTATCTTGCTCCACCTTTGGAAGGAGTCGTCCTGGTGTTGCACCACCCTACCCCAGTCCTGAAGAGACTTTCAGGCACAAACTTTGTTTGCTCACACTTGGATAAAGGATTAAACTAAATTTATTATACTCTAACCAAGTGAAAAATAAACTTTCAACATCTTTCTCTAAATCCAGAGTAATTTATTAAAAAGGTGGCACACCATTTGGCAACTGACCTTGCTAATTCTTCTGGCATCTCCACTTGGTCCTGGTTCTCACTGAAGAGACCTCAATAAAGGTCGAAACTAGTCTGGGTGGTGGCCTTTCCCTTAATGCATAACATTAGACATATCTGCAATGAGATATGTTTTGCATTATGTGAGATACTGAGATAGGAGTGTTAGTAGCTTGCTCCACCTTTGCAAGGAGTTGTCCTGGTGTTGCACCACCTTACCCCAGTCCTGAAGATACTTTCAGGCGCAAACTTTGTTTGCTCACACTTGGATAGAGGATTAAACTAAATTTATTATATTCTAACCAAGTGAAAAATAAACTTTCAACATCGATTGCAATAATTATACATCAGAGTTGCATGCCATTCAGCTTGCACTTGTGCATATGAAAGAAAACTGCTATCAAAGTATGTAATTTATACAGACTCATTTAGCTCTTTACAGGCTATCTATCCTCCTATGTATAATGCATATCCAGTGCTGTGTGAGGTATTACATCTGTTGTACAAAACAAAAACCCTTAATTTTGATGTTTGATTGTGCTGGATTCCCAGCCACATTGGAATTAAGGGAAATGAGACTGTAGATGCAGCTGCTAGATCAGCTTATACTTTCTCAATGTACTATTATAGTACTATATGCAGACTACAGACAGTTTATAAGATGAAAGCTAATTGCCCAATGGCAGTCATCATGGCAGGAAGCATTGACAAACAAATTATATGACATTAAGCCTGAAATTAAGCATTGTAAACATTGAAACCAGTCAGCATTGAAAGAGAAGAGAGGAAGTTGCTCTTGCTAGGCTTTACATAGATCACAGCCATTTTACACATTCTTATTTATTGAGAGCTGATGATCCACCTGTGTGTGAAAAATGCAATACACATCTTACTATTTGTCATATTTTGGTGGAGTCCTACCACTTTATGTGAGAGAGAGGAATGAAATTTTTTCCTATCTAGCCAAGCCATATAGACTCAGGTAGATGTTATCAGACTCAGACAGATTACATAATGTTTTTAACTTTTTACAAAGAATTAATTTGTACAAACACATTTGACTGCAATTTTATTTATATTTAGATACTGCATTTCTTGACTTCGTTTTTGTACATGCATATTGTTTACTAGTTTATCTTTGACTATTTATGTACTGCTGTAATCTTGGGCCTTGTGTACTGCTATTACCTTTGTACAGTGCAACCTTTGCTGGTTTTGCACCAATAAACCATAAACTAACAAACCCAAACAACTAACTAGAAATGTAATCATTGCCATGATGAGTAAAGACTGTTATTAGTGGAAAAGCTGGTCCAGCATAATATTAAATATGGTCATAATTCAATGTTATGTCAATGTATATAATATAATTTTGCTTTTTATTTCATTAGGAATTGATTTAAAAACTTATTCCAAGACATAATATAATAGGAACTATTCTAAATGGTATGGAAATATAATAATTCCTAATGTTATTGTTATTATGTGATGCCTCTAAAGGTCCTCCCATGATAAGTCCTTATGCTCATCATGGGAGGACACTGTACACAACCCAGCATATCTCCACTATGTTAATTTCTTTTGTTACACTTATTTATGTTATTTTAGAGCGGCGAAGACGATGGAGTGGCAGTTCAAAAGACTTTGGAATAGATGAAGAAGAAGAAGAAGAAAAGGATGTAAAAGAGGATGAAACATTACAGTTGAAAAAAGAAGAGGAAGAACTATCCAAGATAGCAACCGGAATTGGAAAGGTACATTGTTTTTATAATTTTTAGTTAATATTGACACATAGCTTTATTGGTAGTGTGTGTGCACGTGCACACACAAATAACAGAGGTCATGAATCTGTGTTATTTTTACCTAAGCACATTCATCACATGTAGTTTGTGTTGTACGTGTGCATATATGCTTGTGCTTGAGGGGGGAAAGAAAGAGAAGCAGAGAAATTGGATCAATGCAGAATGTAGTAAAGAATGGCAAGAGGTGTGTGAAATGCAGTTTGTACCATGAGATTATGAGGAAGAGAAAAAGCCAAAAAAAAAAAAAAGTACAAAAATGCAAATATGAGAAAGTAGTTAAAAGGCTTGAATGCTGATGGAACAACAATATTAAATGAAAGAAAAATTAAGGCAGGTTTGATGTTGAAAAGGGGAAGGATAAGTAGGAAAGAAGATGTAAAAGTGATATAGTAATAAAAGAGAAATGTAGTATGAAAGAAATAAAGAAACACATAGATAGATTAGGCAATCTTGTTTGCATTAGTAGAGAAGCATTTAGAAAGAGGTTTGCACATGGTGAGAGAAAGGCACAAAAAGAACATGACAGAATTTGTGTGAAAGTAAGGAATGCAATGCAGTGATTTTTTTTAATTAGGGAATTGGAGTAGCTCATAAAAATGCATTTTGTTTGTGTGATGATTTCATGTATGACTGAAGTTGTAATGATACAAAAGTGAAAAAATGATTGTGTTCTGAGGAAAGGAGAAATGAAACAATTGTTGGAAGCAAAGTACACAAAGTACATTGCTTGTAACAATTATTTCACACAGCAGAAAAACATGATTGTGCAGTGTGAAAGAGGAATGAAATAATTGCTTCAAGCAAAAAATAATTAAAAGAGCATTAAGATTGTTAATATCTTGTTAAGGGATGATAAAAATGAGTTGAGAAAAATATGAGGCTTTCTGGAAGAGTGATACTTCCATTGTACATGGGTGATCTGAAAAGTTCTCAGCTTCAACCATAAATGGCAACACTATCAGCAAGGTTTTTTTTTTCTAAGTTGGTACATCTATCATTAGCATCTATGTGAAATTACAAGTCATTCTATCAATTATTTTTTTTATACAGCTGTCGGAAGCCAAAGTGCTGTCTGTATCCCTTGAAATGGATAAAATTGAGTATTGTACGGTTATAAAATTCTTTGTAAAAGAAGATTTAATGCCAAAATAAATTCATTCGAAGTTCATCAAAGTTCATGGGCACTCTTCTCCTTCATTTTCGACAATTAAGAAATGGGCTGAGTTTAAACATGGCCATACCAGCCTTGAAGATGATCCATGTGATGGACAGCCAAAAAGTGTAACAATACCAGAAATCATTGATCAGTGTACAATATGGTATTGGATAACTGTCGAGTCAAAGTGCATGAAATTGCTGAGATTATGGCATTTCAAAAGAAAGTGTAGGATATATTTTGCATGAAGAATTGCAAATGAAAAAGCTTTGTGCAAGATGGGTGCCTCACAGATCAAAAACCCACTCACATGAAAATCGCTGAACAGTTCTTGTAGCATTATAACAAGAATAAAAACTGGTTTTGTGCATCAATTTATTGCTATGGATGAGGCTTGGACTCACCAGTACACACCAGAATCCAAACAGCAGTCGAAACAGTGGACAGAAGCCGGTTGCTCAATGCCAAAGAAAACAAAGTTGGTTCCATCATCAGGAAAGGTCATGGCATCAATGTTTTGGGATGCTAAAGGCATTTTGTTTATTAATTATCTTGAAAAGGGTAAAACAATAACCGGGGAATATTATTCCGATTTTTTAACTAGACTAGATGAAAAAATTCGTGAGAAAAGACTCGGTTTGCAGAAGGGAAAAAATCATCTTTCATCAAGACACACCTGCCCACAAAGGTGTTTTGGCAATTGGAAAATTAAGAGATCTACACTATGAATTGTTGGAACCTCCATCCTATTCCCCACATTTGGCTCCCCCTGACTTCTATCTCTTCCCAAAAACAAAAACTCTTCCTCACTGGTCAGTGTTTTTCTTCGAATCAAGAGTTGATTGCAGCTGTAGAGGGGTATTTTGCACATCTTACTGAGAAACACTAGGGCAGGATAATGGCGCTGAAGCATCCTGTAATAAATAAATATATCTCTCTATTAGTCTTAAGAGAGATTATGTTGAAAAATAAAAATAATTTTGAAATTATAAATTCTTTTTTTTCATTGTTGGGCAGAGATCTTTTCAGACCACCCACATAATAGTTCTCTAACCAAAAGAAATATGTCAGAGAAAAAGAAGAAAAAAAAAAGATAGATTGAAGTTTCTGTGTTTTATTTTCATACATTGTTTCTCAGTATAATCTCTCTTCCTCTCAATAGATTTTTTTCCATTGCCAAGCTTTTCAAAGCTGTCAAAGTAACACTTTACTACAATATTCCACAACTTTTAAATCCATTCTCTTCAGATTTGACGTTGTAGAACATCTTCCCTTCAGCCCAAATTTGACTCTCCATTGGACTTCTGGTTATTTACTATTGAAGGCACAGGGCCATTGAGAGATTAGATCGCTCCCTGAAGCAAACAGTTAAATATTGCCCCTGATGGATTATAAGATAAAATATAAGAAAATTTCCAATTGCTACTTTGTTTTTATTACAAGAGAAACATTAATGCAAAATGATTACATAATAATATTAATTAAATGTTTGCTCTATGAGTATATTGCACAATAAAGCTGTTTATAAGCTCTTCTAAATTTAAATTATAAGCTATGTCTGCCTCTATCGATATAGTTACTAGACCAACCAATCTTTCTTGGATCATTGCTATTTGCAAATAATTTTTAATGAGTTTAAGCTTGAAAAAAATTTCTTTCTGCATTTGCTACACTAACAGGAATTGTTAGCAGTGACGCAACCTACTGCAATATGGCTGAATGAGCGCCCTTATTAATCCACGCTGTGAGGCAGGCTGCCTCTATGCTATACTCTGTCAACGGTACTGTGAAGATGTATCTTAAAGATATCTGATTGCAAATGTTAAAATAGAAGTAGGAAAATAGTTCCAAAAGCATCCTGAAGAGAACTCTATTACAAAATTTTTCTAAAAAATTGTTTTCTAGTGTATAGCAAATATTGAAAGAAAAGGAGGTTATGTTAAGGGACAATGTGTGTGTGTGTGTGTGTGTGTGTGTAAATACAGGGGGTTCTTAAAGGTCAAAGCTATATAACTGAGAGTAGACCTCTACATAGCCTTCAAAGGAATGCAGAGAACCAATCAGAGCTTCTGACCTAATGTCCAATCTTCACCTTCTCATAGTGCACCATGTTAAGTATCTACATGGATACTGAAAGGACGAGGATGGGCTGGCAGTTTGGGATTTAGCTGACCAAATTGTATTCTTATTGGCTTAAACAAAAATTTCAAATGATGGTACAACATGACAGAATTTCATGCCAGCTGGGGCGTTGCCCAGTTAAACAAGGCCCTTGTTGTTTTCGCCAGGGAACCAGGGCAAACAACGAAAAGTCAGCTACTGGAACAAATCCTAAAACCCACCCCAACACAACATCACCAGAGTTCAAGATTGGTACTATCAACATAATAAGCCTGAATGGCAAAGAAATGGAGCTAGCTGAGTAATTGGATAAGTACTACCAGATCGACGTAATAGGGGTGACTGAAACAAAAAAGGCAAAAACTGCTGAGATCTTTCTGAGCAATAAATACAAAATGTTATATTCAGGCAATGACAATCAAGGAAAAGAAGGAGTAGCCATAGTATTCAACACTAAATAGGGCTAATCTTCTTGAATGGCAGGCAGTCTCAAGTAGAGTGATGTGGGCAAATACGAGAATGGGGAACTGGACAATGAAACTTATTTCTGTCTATGGTCCCACAGAAGGTTCTACTAAGGTAGAAGTGGAGGAATTTTTTGAGGCTTTAGAGAAAGCAACTGACACAATGAAAAAGGAAAAGTTGGCCCTTCTAGGAGATCTAAACAGCAGAGTAGGAAATGATTGTCAGATATACAAAAATGTTTTGGAAAAATATGGGAAAAAGAGCCAACCAGGGCGAAACTTTTGGCCTGGTTGGGCGAGTGGATAACGTGTCTGCTCTCCAGCTAAAGGCTGTGGTTTTGAATCCCGCCGTGGGAATGGATGTTTGTGATTGTCTGTGGAAATACCAGTGGTGGTCAGCAGTAGATGGCGTTGGTGTAGTTGTGGTCAGGTGGGGATTGAATGATGAGGATGGAGTTGTAGAGCAGGTACCCTTCCTCGATGAGTCCTTGGACTCCCTGGAGGTGTCAAATAATCATAATAAGAGCAAAGCTAATGATAATGGCAAATACCTCTTGGATTTTTGCTCAGCACATGGACTGGTTATTACTAACACCATGTTTCAACATAAAAATGTGCACATGGAGAGAAGAGGCAAGGAATAAGAAAAGTCTCATTGACTATGTTATTGTTGATAGTGACGTTTTCTTCCTGGTGCAAAACACCAGAGTGTACAGAGGATTTGAAATTGGAAGTGATCACCATTTACTCTTGAGCAGGATAAAATTGTATTTCATATTGAAAAGAAGAACATTTAAGAAAGTTTTAAAGCGAATAAAAGTTGAGCAACTCTCAGATGTGAACTGTAGACTAAAATATACAAATATTATTCAAGAAAAAATGAAAGAGTTTGAGAACAGGAACCAAACCTTGGAAATTCAGTGGTAAGCCCTGAAGAAATCACTGATTGATTCAACCAGAGAGGCATATGGTGAGGTTGTCTGCAAGGATAGAAAAATCAGAACTCCATGGTGGTCACAGGAAGTTAAAGAAGTAGTGAAGGAAAAGAAGAAAGCATATCAATAGCTCCTGGCAAATAAGTCAGCTTGTGCTCTTAGAGAATACAGACAAATGTAAGAAACCTAAACACTGTGTAAAACTAGCTAAACAAAAGTCATGGGAGGACTTTGGCAAAAACACAGAAAATAAATATCAAAAAGGTGGCAAAATATTCTGGAGGTTGTTGAAGAAGCTTAGGAATGGAGGAAAGAGTGCTGTAAAAGGAGTTAGAGATGATAAAGGTGAAATGAAAATGGGAGAAAAAGATATCCTTGAAGTATGGAGTAATTACTTTGAAAATTTACTAAATGAAACAAGCAGTGATGGCAGCACAGTGATAAAAAAACACTGACAAGGCATGCAGTCAGGAATACATATCCATACTTGAAGTAGAAAAAGCCATCAAAGGCTTGAAATATGGAAAGGCAGCAGGAGTAGATGATATTCGACCAGAAATGCTGAAGTATGGTGGTATAAAAGTCTTACAGTGACTGTGCTGCATAGTTAAGAAAGCCTGGACAGAGGAACGAATTCCCGATGATTGGAGTAGAGCTCTCATAGTACCCATATATAAAAAGGGAAATGAAACTGAATGTGAGAATTACAGAGGTATTTCCCTACTGAGTGTTCCTGGTAAGATTTATGCAAGTATACTTGAGAAACAGTTGAGAAGAACTGTGAAAGAAAAGCTTGGTGAAGAACTAGCTGGATTCAGGCCAAATAGAGGCTGTCAGGATCAGATCTTCACTTTACGACAAATAGTCGAGAAATCATGGGAATATAACAAAGATCTGTATTTAAGTTTTGTTGATCTGGAAAAGGCATATGACAAGGTGCCAAGAGAGAAGCTATTCAGTATGCTACAGTTATATGGTGTCAATGGGACATTATATCAAGCAATACTTAGTCTTTATTTGAGTTGCAAGTCAGCAGTTAGAATTGAAGGAAGTACAGGAAGATGGTTTAATGTTAAATCTGGTGTGAGGCAAGGATGTACATTATCCCCTCTGTTATTCATTATCTATATAGATCACATTATTAAGGAAAGTGGTATTAAACATGATATCAAAATTGGAGATGTTAATATCAGCTCCTTACTTTATGCGGTTGATGTTATACTTCTAAATAAATCTGCTACAAGTCTGCAAGATTCCCCTGACTAAATTGAATAACTTTTGTAATAGATATGGTATGAAAGTCCTCATTAAAAAGACAAAGACAATGAAAATAGGCAGAAACATTGAAAATATCAATTGCATTGTGAATGAAGAACCTATGGAACAAGTAAAACATTTCAGCTACTTAGGCTCAAATTTTAGTGAAGATGGTAAATTAAATATGGAAATAGACAACAGAATCAACAAAGCTGGTATGGTAGTTAATCGACTGAATAAATTTATATAGAATTAGAGAGAAGTTAGCCAAAACACTAAATTAGCTGTATTCAAGACAGTGTTCAAACCAATTTTAACTTGTGGATCTGAGAGCTGTGTTAGAAGTAAAACACTTGACCAAAGACTAGAGATCGCAGATAACAGACTCCTGAGAAAGATTAAGGGCATGAACAGATGGCATCAATGGCAATATCATATTAAAAATGAGGATATTAGGAAAGAGCTTGATATTGTCAGCATCCAGGATGCATTAGCAGAGCAAATCTCAAGTGGCATGGTCACTTAAACAGAATGGGAGAGGAAAGATTAGTCAAATGTTTTTTGGCAGGAAAAAGACCTTGAGCAAGACTAAGATGTAGGTGGATTGATACAGTAAATAATGCCATAGAAGACCGAATTATAAGACCTGATAATATAGTAGTCTTTACAGGTAACAGACTGATTTGGAGGAAAATTGTAGATTGGAAGTTAGTAATGGTGAAAATTTTTCATGTAGTACTATTCTGTACACCCCTTGAGGGTATATATCAGGAATTTGATGATGATGATATAAATTCAGACTTCAGAATATATCTATTTTATTTCACTGACATATATCCTTTGGGTGGGAAGTTATTATAATTATTATTATTATTAAAACCCGAACTCAATGAAGTCCAAAGATTCATTGCATGGGAACAAACACTCTTACACACAAAGCTCATCAAACTGTGCTTTAAGCTCATTCAATGTATCTGGATTCACTACAATGTCAGGCAGAGCATTCCACTTACGAACCACTCTCCATGCTAGGAACCTACTCCCTATTCCCCTGCTCACACCCTTCTTATACCACTTCCAGGTATGTCCCGTTGTTCTACCCCTTCCCCATTCAACGAAGGGGTAGAACAATGAGAACAACTTAAATGTCTGTCTTATCCCCTCCTTACTCCTATTCACAAGGCTTAGCAAATTACATTCCTTCAATCTGTCTTCACATCCCAAAGACCAGTTACCATCTTGGTCAGTCTTCTCTGGACTGTTTCCAAAATATTCTCATCACCATTAAAACCAGAGTACCAAATTCATGCACCAAATCCTCTAATCCATATGAGGCTTGACCAATCCTTATACAGTGGAACAAGAACTTCTTTATTTGTACAAGTTAAGATCCTCTGCAGCATTGTTATAATCTGACATGATGACTTCACAACTTACGCAGTGTGACCTCTGATCTTCAGATCCTTGTCCACCACCACTACAAGGTCTCTTGTATCCTCAACTTCCTCCAAAATTTCCCCACCAAGTGTATACCTTTCATCCAATTGTTACCTACCAAACTTTAGAACCTTATACTCTGCAACATTGAATTGACAGTTCCATACATTTAAGTTGTTCCCATTGTTCTACCCCTTCATTGAATGGAGAAGGGGTAGAACAATGGGACATACCTGGAAGTGGTATAAGAAGGGTGTGAGCAGGGGAATAGGGAGTAGGTTCCTTGCATGGAGAGTGGTTCGTAAGTGGAATGCTCTGCCTGACATTGTAGTGAATCCAGATACATTGAATGAGTTTAAAGCACAGTTTGATGAGCTTTGTGTGTAAGAGTGTTTGTTCCCGTGCAATGAGTCTTTGGACTTCATTGAGTTCTGGTTTTAATAATAATTGTAATAACTAACTGCTTGAATGATGTCACAACATCTGCTTGATTCCTCATAACGCACCCTAGTTTTGCATTAATATTATTATTGCACCCTCCATGGAATCAATAGACTCGTTGTGAGAGGTTCATTCAACTGAAAACATATTTATCTTATCGAATCTTAAAATCATTAACACTCCTGCATTAACAACACATTCTGGTAATGCGTTTCATTCACTGACAATTTTCCATGTAAAAAAAATCTACTCCTCACACTCCTCCTCACCACACTCTTACATGTTGCATAGCTTCCAGGGATGGATTCTGATTTTTCCTCCATTCGCCTTCTATTCTTTTTTATAAATCCATCTGGATTCATTGAATAAAATCCTCTCATTAAGTTAAATATCTCTATCATATCACCTCTTTTCCTTCTCTCCACCAAACTCTGCAATCCACTTTTCTTCAACCTCTCTCCGTAGCCAACCTTCCAAAGTCAGCATATTGTCTTAGTCACTCATCTCTGGACCCCCTCTCCAAACGAGTTAAACAGTATGGGCCCAAGAACAGAACCCTGGGATATGCCACTGGATCCTCCTTTTTTGGAGACACTGCTCAATCATACACAACTTCTTGGTATCATTCAGAGAGCCAATCTCTGATCCATCTAACCAATCTACTATCTATTCCCATCCTCTGCAACTTGTACACAGTTATGCTGTAATCTATCAAACACTTTAGCAAAGTCCAAGAATTATCACTGTATATGGTTCTTTTTTATCTAATACACTCCTTACCTTATCATAAAAAAATAAGTAAATTGCTAAAACAAGACCTACCCTTTACAAATCCATGCTGACCATAATTAAGAATGCTGTGTTCATCAATCCAATCCTGTATTCTATTCCTAACCAACCTCTCCAACACCATGACCACAACCACAGTTATACAGACTGGTCTATAATTGGAAATTTCTGTCCTAGAACCATGCTTGTGGAGTGGTACTATTTTGTTTTACTTCCATTCCTTAGGAACCCTACCCACTGCCATATACTTTCATTTAACAACCAGGTCAAAGGCATAGCTAACTGTTGTGCACATTCCTTAAGAATACTTTGTGATATGTCATCCATTCCCTTGGCCTTATTAATATTTAACCCAATCAACACCTGATACACCTCTGATTCCTTTGCTTCCAATTATCCTAATACTTCCTCCCTTCTATATATTGCACCACATCATTTACACCAGTATGATTATACACTGATAAAGTGCTGGTTCAATAATTCCACTGTATTCTTTGCAACTATCATTCTGCTGCCATGACTATCCAACAGTGTCAGCTTGCCATAATTACTCTTTCTCTTGCTTGCCGTATAGTGGAAATATTCCCTTGAGTTAACCTTGGCCTGACAAGCCATTCTCCTCTCATACTGCACCTTTTCTTTCTTTACTATGCTTGTGACCTTCGTAGCCTACACTTTATACTCTTCATGGATCTAATCACCACCAACTGTCTTGTACCTCCTCCATAGCATTTTCTTTTCCAACAGAGATTGCTTGATTTCACTGTTTATTAATTTCACTCCTCTATTTATTCACTTAACCCTTGGCATGCAGCTGTACATTGCTCGTGTCAGATACTGCCTTACAACTTTCTATGGATAGGATTCACATTAATTAAAAGTGGGACGATTTTTTTTTCCCCTCATTTCCTCGGTTTCGAGTATTTTAGATTTTTCTAATATCAAAATATTTGCACTGAACTCATCAATGAAATAAATTTTACAGATATGGAAACATTTATTAAGGCTTTCCAAAATAATAATTAAGTGTTATATTACATGAGCTTTTATCATAATCTTTATGTTTTGTGGACCAAATTTTTTTTATTAAGCTAAAAGCACAATAAAGAAATAAAACCCGACAAGTTTTGTAAGTCGTTTGACTTACCTTTTCAGGGTTAAAAGGTAACTGAAAGTTAAAACAACGACAAAGAGAAATTAATAGTTCATACTATACAGTTGTAGCCATCTGACTGTTTATAAAATTAAAAATCAGAAAGCAGATTCAAAGCAGTGCTAAGTTTAAACAATGCTGGATGATGCCACGTTCTGTTGTTCACGATCATAATGTCCGATGTCTGACTGAGGTATATTTTTTATCAAAGCTGACCAAACTTGGTGTAGAATTAAGCCTTGGTTTTTATTGCATTGTGTTGGAATTCTAAGCATGTTTGCAGCTTCTTTAAATTTCCTTATGTAACAGTTTTTTTCTATATAAGACATGTTTGTTTTCTGCCAGAGTACATTGTGGCCTGTGGAAGTAGTATGGAAAGCTAGACCTGATTTGTGTTCTCTTCTGTTTTTGTACATCCTTTTAGTGTTCGTTCATGCGTATTTCCCCATATCTTCCTGTTTGTCCTACTTAGAAGATGCCGCAAGAACAATAAATTTTATAAACACCTGGTTTTTTTAAAGGATGATGTAGACGTTTCGAGGGATATAGAAATCTTGAAATTTTTTTCAGCAGCAGAAAGGCTACTTTGATGTTATGTTTGTTTAGTAATTTAGCCATCTTGTCTGTAACATTCTTGATATATGGATGCATGATGGCATTTTTGAAATCTTGTTTCTGTGGGATGCTTGTAGGAGTTGTGTGGATGATTTTTTTGATAGTCCTTGGGTTCATAACTATTTTTTTTGAGGATTTGTGTTAAATATTCCAATTCTTCATTTCTCTGTTTTTCGGTGCTGGAAATATAAGAGCTGGAGAAATACACATGAACAAACACCAAAAGGATGTACAAAACAGAAGAGAACAGAAATCAGGTCTAGCTTTCCATACCACTTCCACCAACCACAATGTACTCTAGCAGAAAATAAATATGTCTTATATAGAAAAAAACTGTTACATAAGGAAATTTAAAGAAGCTGCAAACATGCTTGGAATTCCAACACAATGCAATAAAAACCAAGGCTTAATTCTACACCAAGTTTGGTCAGCTTTGATAAAAAAAATATACCTGTCAGACATTGGACATTATGATCATGAACAACAGAATGTGGCATCATCCAGCATTGTTTAAACTTAGCACTGCTTTGAATCTGCATTCTGATTTTTAATTTTATAAACAGTCAGACGGCTACAACTGTATAGTATGAACTATTAATTTCTCTTTGTCGTTGTTTTAACTTTCAGTTACCTTTTACCCCTGAAGATGTAAGTCAAACGACTTATGAAACTTGTCGGGTTTTATTTCTTTATTGTGCTTTTAGCTTAATAAAAAAAAATGTGGTCCAATTATCGGAATATGCCTTATGAATTTCTAAACCACAGAAATCTCCACTTACATTTATAAGCTATTTATTTGACAGTACTTTTTACGTTCTGGTGCATATCTATTAAAATGATTGCAGTGACTTGGGAATTCAATATAGTAAGATAAATAAATACAAATAAAAAGATAAATCTGAAACATTATAGTAATTAATGTCTTTGAAAATACATTGTTATTCTATTACTTCCATGGGTGACTAGGTTTCATCCCTGGAAATTGTGTTATCCCATTTATGCAATGTATTTTTCCTTCTTATTATGTGTGTTTAGGTATTTTTAAAAACAGTGCAAGAGAGAGAGAAACTGAGAGCTTGGAAGCGTGCAAACTTAGATCCTAGAAATGCATCTAGAACTCCATCTGCTAATAAAGAACCTGCTTGTAGGTTGCTTTATAGTAGTCCTGTAAATGCATGTAAGTAATTCTGAAATTAATTTAAATATTCCAATAAGAAAATTTTCTTATTAAATATTAACCATTATTAGTAATTATTATGAATGTTCCTCCAAGGAATCCAATGACTCATCATCAAAAGAGAGAGAGAGCCCATTTAGATATATTGAAATAATTATCATATCCTCCTTGAATATATCTACCAAAAATAATTGATAATATGACAATATTTTAATGATAGCCCATTCTACACTCTCACCACATGCCTTTAGAAGAATCTTGTTGCCACATGCCTCATAACAACACTCCTGGCCGGGGATAACCCTAAATTGTACTTCTACCATTCATAAGTTGCAAAATCTCATGTGTCTATACTGTAAGATCCCCTTACTAATTTATGCATCTCTAATATATATCCTCACATCCATCTATTCCTCAAACTTTAAAGACCATATTCTCTCATTATGTCCTCATATATATACAATTCCATAGGCCAGTTATCATCTTGGTTACTTTCATCTAAATTTTATTAACCGACTGTCTTCCCATCTCATTGGAACTCAGGTGACCATATCTGTGCACAATAATTGCAGGAGTTAGTGTGGATTGACTTACAATCCACAGTAAATCCCAAGTCTCTAAGCAAATAAATATTCTATTGTAGCTTCATTGACTCCAACAAACTCTCATTAATGTAATACTCTACCTGTAATATCCTCCATCCAAAATGCATAACCTTACACTTGACAAACTGATATTCATTGTCATTTATCCATATAGCCAGTCTCTCCAAGTCAATCTTCAGGGATTCTGTATCAGCAACATTCATTATCACTCTCCTAACTAAGCATCATTAGCAAATAACTCAATATAACACTGAAGACCTTCCCAAATATTATTGATATACATGTTAAACAACAATGGCCCAGGCACAGAACCTGTGGTATCTGGTCACTCTCCACATCCTTCTCATAGACTCAGCACCATCATATATCCCTTTCTGGTAACTGTGGTTCAGCCACTCTCCAAGCCATATGTCAAGTTTATTTTGCAAACTTATCCCTTTGAGTTTGTATAACAACTTCCAGTGTGGAATCTTGTCAAATGCTTTGGAAAAATCGAAGTATTGTAGTATATTCCTTTGCTCTTATCCAACTCTGCTGTCAGTCTATTATAGAACATGACTACATGAACAAATTTGCTAAAGCAAAATTTCCCTTTAATAAAATAATGCTGCCCTCTATAGAAGTTCCAGAGCAGCATTTGCAATACCTTGATGATTCAGTATCTCATCCTAGAGATACTGACTGGTCTACAACTTGCTACATCAGTCTTATTTCCATCATTGCATAATTGAATTATCTTCCTCCTCTTCTTCTCATTAGTCTACTGCTATGTTTGAGTCAAGCTTTTGTAACAGCTTTAATACTTCTGCCCCCATCTGGTTCCTCTCAGCATCCAGAAAGCTAATGGATCCACTAAAGTGAACACTTAACTCAGCTATTTCTGGTATATATTAGAATTTCTGGTATATATTCTGATAAGAAAGGCAAAATCTGACTTTTTTTTACTCACTAAGGTTATTCTTCCATAGTCGTTATTTATTTTATTTGCTACATAGTGATAAAATTCTCTCGGATTTCCTTTGTCCTGTTTGGCTAACTTCTTTTATAATCAGATTTTGCCTTTCTTATCAGAATCATCTTTTGACTGCTCTTTTTTGCATTTTTTATTTTAGCTCCCAGGAAGCTTGATGTAGTAATTCCTTCATCAGACACAAATTTAATTATCGAATCACTGTACCACATGATTTTTCTTTTCTTATATTTTAATTGACTTACCCTGTTGTTATCATTATTATCGTTATCATTACCATTATTATTTAATAATAACTTACCATGCTTTCTTTCCTATTATTTTTCTCCTTGTTTTGTTTTCCTCTCTTAGTACTTTTAAATGTTTTTCTGATTTATCCAACTTCCTGGTTGATTTTTTAATTATTTTTTTCCATGAAGAAGGAAATAATTTGAAATAATTTCCTTCCAAGAAGATGGACTGAGTCAAACTTCTTCTTTGTCATCCCCTATTTCTCATTCCTCTGGGCTTATATGTTAAGATCTTTTTTGGTAATCTTTCTTTCTGCATTCTTGCTATATGGTCTAGCCAGTTTTTCCTATATTTAATCACTAAGTGTTATGGAATTAATAACAAATTTTCAAATTTCATATGTTAAGTTTTCTTTATTTATGTCCTCAATGTTAAGATTCTCCTTTCTGCTTTCTGGGCTCCATGCTATTATTATCCTTACTTTTGATTCTGTTGTATGATTCTGCTGTATTTTTAGCAATATTTTTATAAACTATTTTACTTTAACAATATGTCTTAAAATATATATTAGCAAATGCACTGAATACAATAAAAACACTAAAATCTACAATAATATATTAAAAATACACTAATTTAAAATAAAAATAAAAACTCATTAAATCGATAAAATCACCTATTTGACAGAAGTGTTAAATTACCATCTGCACATACCCTCAAAACCATATAATGGCTGAGTTATTATTAATGTCTATGATTTTCTGATTTCAGAACAGAGAGATAAAGGAATTATTTATGATGTCTAATCAATGTTTACATTTTTAATAGCTCCATCCAGAGACATTGACCGCCCAAAACCATGGGAAGAAGATGAACTAGATCGAAGTTCTGGTTTCAGATCTTCGCTGGGGCGATCTGTTGGGACCACTCCAAATTACAATGGTAAATAGTAACAGTTTATTATTTTTGTTATATTATTCCTTAAGCATGTTGAAATAAATTACCACTGACATAATAATTAAAGTTCTGTTTTAGCATTTAGTGTTATCTATATTATATATTTTAGTATTATCTGTATTCCAGGTCTCCATAGAGTTGTGCGCTCCAGGAAGTAGTAATAACCTTTGTTTCTCTCACTTCCTTTGGAAGCATAAAATCCACATGCTTCCTTCTTTTTATAGCATCTTTTGATAGTGATCTAACTTTTTTTTTTCCTTTCTTTTTCTTTTTTTTTGTTAAATTATTATTTTAAATGGTTGAGTGTAATGCTAAGGTAAAAAAAATGGTGCCTTATTGCTTTTAGAGCAATTAAATGCTTAATTGCTTTTTATTTGATTGTTAATTTTGGTAAAGTTCAGGACAAGATAACATTTTGGGAAGTGTTATTATTATTATTACAAGCTACTCCATGGAGTCCTTAGACTCATTGAGGGAGACTCTAAACATCATGCCAAGCACTATCCAACATTTTTGCAGTATATATCATACTTTTTCTTTGAACTCATTCACAGTCATGGCATCAACAACAGACTCTGGCAACCTATTCCACTCATTCACCACTCTCCAAGCAAAAAATTTAGTTCTAACACCCTTTGCTAACTACACTCTTGCTCACTTTCCAAGGATGGCCTCCTAGTTTTCCTACCACCAGACCTATTCTGAAAATTTTCCTCTGTATTAATCTTGTAAAAACCCATCAGTAAGTTGTATGTCTCAATCATATCACCCCTTTTCTGCCTGTCAACCCAGAAATTTTTTGTAACCCAGAAATTTTCAACCTGTTCTCGTAAGGTTCATTCCATAGACCTACTACCATCTTGGTCACTCGCCTCTGGATCCTCTCCACCTTTTCTTCATCATCAATAAACCTAGGTGTCTAGATCTGTGTTCTGTTGTCAAGATGAGATCTTATCAAGGCTTGATAAAGAGGAATAATAACCTGCTTGTCTCTTCTCATCAAAATATTCTTCAGCAACCAAATAATCTGATGCACTCCTTTAGCTACTTTTGTTATCTGCCCTTTAAACTTTAACTCCCTAACTTCTAACACTCCCAAATCACTGGCTTCACCAATTTCATGGAGTGCAGGTCCATTAAAGTGGTATACAGCTGGTAATTTTTTCACTTCAAAATGCATAACCTTACACTTTGCCACATTAAACTGACATCCATTCTCCTTTGCGCAGACTTCCAGTCTATCCAAATCATCCTGCAAAATTTTATCTTTTGTATTAACTATTGCTCAACCCAATTTTGCATCATCAGCAAACAGCTAAACAGTTCCTCTCAGATCCTTTCCTGTATCATTAATGTACAAATTAAATAGTAATAGCCCATGAACATACAAGAAACATGAAACATACAGATAAGTGATTTTTTTAGAAAATATTTCATGATACTGCTAATCATTATTGGTAGTATTTTTGTTGTTTCATGACTGTACGATTGAGTATATTTGTTCTGTGAGATTTCTTACATTTATCTTGTATGTAGGTTTTTATTATTATTATTATTTATGGCATCTCCATGGAGTCCAGAGACTCATTCCAGGAGATCCAAATCAGCCATCATAAACACAAATCCTATCATACCTCTCCTTGAATTCATTCACTGTCAGGGAATTCACAACCAATTCTGGCGATCCATTCCACTCACTCACCATTCTCCGTGAAAAGAATTTGCAAAATGATCACTCAGCAACTCAACTATTTCTTTTGGTTCAGTCACCTTCCTACCATGAGAATTGTTTAAAGTCATTCTACCATAGTAATTTTTCCTCTTACTTGCTACATAACATAAAAAACTCTTTTGGCTTTACTTTGGTCTGTTTGGCTAATTCTCTTGCATAGTCTGATTTGACCATACCTACTATAAGTCACCCTTCTTTCTTGCAATTTGTATACTGCTCATGAGTATACTGATAGCTTTTTTCTTTATTTCCTCCACAATCCATGTTTTATGTTATTTTATTTATTTATTTATTATTATTTAATCTTGCTTTATATCCCTACTCATCCACTTAATTCCAACTTTGTTTATCCTTCTTCTCTTGGGTATGCAGTCTGATACTGCTACCCTCAATTGATCTATGACCACTTCCCATGCACTATTGACATTCTTTCCTTGTAGCTTCTCAAGCCATTGTACCATTCCAAGATGACTCCTGAGTCTCTCATAATTGAACATAAACCCCTTCTTGACATAGACTCCACGTGTTTGGCAACTTCACAGCATAAGATGGCATGGTCACTCTCCCCGATTAAAGGTAGAGTGTCTGCCTTGGTTATGGATACATTTTCTGATGCTGTTATCAGATCCAACACCCTCAAACTCCTTGTCCCCTTTATAACATGTTGTTTCATGCAAATATCCTTTAGCAACTTTATAAATCTCACTTCCATCTTGCTATACTCCCTTTCCTCCCTCTACTCGATGTCCCCATAGTTAAATTTTCCCATAATAATTGTCCAGATTACATTCATTGTGTTGATTTGTCAATACATGGTATCTACATCTTCCTGTGGACCCCCCCCCCAATCTCTAGCAGCACCTAAGAACATATTTTGTCCTATTTGTCTCTATCTCACACCAGACAGCCTCAAATGAACCATCTTCCTCAGACCTAACATCCTCTTTAACTTCTAATTTTGTTGGTTATAATTCGCAGTTATCATCAGCAATACCTCATCTCCTGTCCTACCCTCCCTGAAACTATATCATTTTCAGTCAACGAGGTCTCAGTGATTTTTGGCCAAGTTGAGAGCTTACCAGTGCCAGAAACTTCTCACCTTTATTCCTGATACTTCTTGCATTTGTGTATTTGCATTTCAACATCCCTTTGTACCCATAGTTACCTTTGTGTAATGTCATTACAAACCTATTTAAATTTCGAGACCTGTGAAATCCCATTCAGCATTGCATAATCATTACTGTACCCATGCTCGTTTATCACAGAGGTGGTCAGACACATGCTAGATTTCATCCTCCCTAATATTGGAGGTGGAGGATGAAATCCTCCACCTCCAACAATATATCCCCACCAAGCATAGATTCTATATCCCATCTTTGTTCCCAAATTTTAAAACCTTACATTTTGCAACATTGAACTCGAATCCCTATTTCCATGCCCATTCACTAAATTTATTCAAGTCTTCTTGTAAGGCCACAATATCTTCTCTACTCTTCATATTTCATATAAACTTTGCATCATCTGCAAACAACTGAATATCCCCATCCAAATCATTTCCAATATCATTAACATACAGGTTAAACAACAATGGCCCTAAAACAGATCCCTGAGGTATACCACTAGTGACTTTCCTCTTCCTGGATATTGCTTCTCCCATACACAACTTGCTAATACCTATCTGATAGCCAATCTCTGATCCAATGCACTAATCTAATAATCTGATGTTCAACCCCATCCATTTTAGTTTGACTATCAACTTATCATGCGGTAATCTATCAAAAGCCTTTGCAAAATCTAAGTATATTACTGTGTATCCCTCTCCTCTGTCCACGGAAGCAGTCACCTTATTGTAATAAGTAAGTAGATTACTAAAACATGACCTTCCTTTAGCAAATCCATGCTGTCCATCAAAGATAATTGCATTGTTGTCAACCCAATTCTGGATCTTACTTCTCACCAGCTTTTCCAACAACTTAACCACAACACTTGACACACAGATAGGCCTATAATTTGATGCCTGTGTTCTATCACCTCCCTTATGAAGAAGCACAATCTTGCCCTCCTTCTACTCCTTTGGAACCCAGTGCAAGACTTTCAGGCAAGACTTGCCAGGTAGTTGACATCTGCCTTGACATATTATAAAAATATGTCAAGGCAGATGTCAACTCCCTGGCACATTCCTTCAGATTATTTGGTGATATATTGTCACGTCCCATGGCCTTATTAACATCAAGTTTGCTCAATCTCCAATACATCTCTTTCTCACTTAGTCAGTCTCTGCTCCCCATCATCAACTGCTCTCAATCTCACCATGATGTCACATTCACAAGAATGAAAGACCTTTATGAACTGCTCATTAAGTATCTCCACTATATCTTCTGCAGTAATTGCTTTTATATCATTTTCTCCAATCAGTGTTATCTTTGCATAATCATTCTATTTTTTTGCTGGCTACATATTGAAAGAACTCCCTAGGATTCTTTTTGGCTTCATTAGCTAACTGCTGCTCATACTTCACTTTTGCTACCCTTACCAACGAAGTCACCCTCCTTGCCTGGTCTTTGTAATCCTCATGGAATTGGTTATTACCACTTCTCTTATGCTACCTCCATAATGCTTTTTTTCTCTGTATCGCATGCTTAATCTCTTCATTGAGCCATTTTAGCAAGAAACTTACTAAAGAACACCTGCATTCACAAACATAAACACACTCATAATTTTGGTTGCCTTTTTTTTTTTTACACCCTCTAAAACAACTGAATGACAAGCCCTTAGCAAATAGAATGTGAGTATAATTGGCCAGATATATGTATAATGCTAAGATTCTTATGCTACTGATTTCTAACTTTGTCCCAAGCATAATTAATATTTGCACATCTTAGAATTAGTTATTTAACAAGCAGCATACAGCATCCAATGGGAATGCAAAATCAAAGGCAATTATACAGCATAATAATACATTTTCAAGGTAATCATGCTATGTAGTCAAACAAGTCTAAATATGTCTTCTGGTGCCCATTTTGCCTAATATGTAGTCATAAGGGAACAAAAAAACTCTGTGAAATATATAGAAGTTAGTACAATATGACATAAAAATGTATAAGTCAAGTGCACACATTAATGGAAGATACGAAAAGAGGAACCTGAAAGTCAAAAAGCAGTGCATGTTATTTGCAGGAACAAAACAAAAATATTCTTCTTTGATGGCATGAAGAAACCTGTAGACAGGATTGTAAAATAATAAGTTTGTGTAAAAATGACTATGTATAAAGATAATCCTGGTATAAATTTTGATAATCTAACTTGTTTACTGTTTCTTGGAAGGCCATTAAGATTTTCTTTTAGCAATAGAAGTCCTAACATTAGCAATATTATTTTCTTTTTTTCGGATAATTGTTGACTTACTTGGAATTTATTTCTTTTCAGATATAATCTTGGGAATGTTTGCATATTAAAAATGTTTTTTAGGTGATTTTGTATTGCACATATTTAGGCCTATCCTATGTGAATATTGTAGAAAGTATTGTGCACTTTTTCAAGTGCACAGGGGCAAAAAAAAAAAAAAAAGATTCATACACTATATCCTGTTCTGAACTACTCAGTCAGATATGAGATGGAATATATCATAGTGCTTCACAGTATAAACAATGCCAGAGGAGATTAATTTATTGAACTTACTAATATTTCTCTGGATTTCCAACCAGCATCTTCAGAGCACAAATTACAAGTGTGGTAAACACACACAGCACTTAATTGATACTTGTAGAATAGTTCAAATTGTAACTGAAAAAGGAACTAATAATCCTAGGAAGCATCCTTTAGGGACAAATAAAAATGAAGTTAATTCAGAATTCAGAAAAATCAGGCTAAGTAGTAGTAGTAGAATGACAGTCTCCCAGATCTTTGGCAAATTAATGAAGTATGTTCGTTGAGGATAGGGAGTTCTTCATAGCTGATGCTGATGCTAAAAATAGTCTCTCAGGCCTATAGTAACTTCTACACAGAAAAATTGTCCTCTTACATTTAATCTCATGTAAAGGAATGTGCAGAGAATGATCTGTCCATCCTGACTTGCCATATAGATGATCACAGACATATTTTATGTTCTTCAAGGCAGATGTTAACAGATCTACATGTAGGCTAAGTTGCAGACACAATGAACTTTATACATACAGGATGCATAAGAGGATGAAGCTGATCCTTAGAAGAAGGGAAACGGCCTCGTTTCCCTTCTTTTGGAATCCAGTTCATTAGTATGGTAATCTATTGCTAGTTGATTGTGTTGTTTGAAAGTTGTATGAAGATTATATTTGCAAGAAACTTTAGCTGTCTTTTTTTATGTACCTTGAATATAAGGGATGAGAATAGTTTTGCTGTGATCTTTTGTGTTCCACAGACCCCTTTGTACTTGCCGAAAGTCACTGATTGCTAATTTCTGCTCATACTTACACTTTTGCTGCCTCTACCAACTGAGTGACTCTCTTGGCCTGCAATTTATACTCTTTGTACAACTGATTATTACTGTTATTCATTTTGTGCTAACTACAAAGTACCTTCTTTTTGTTTCAGATTTCATGTGAATTTTCTCATTCATCCATTTGACACTTACCTTATTCAGTCTTTTCATCTTTGGAATATATTCACACATTGACACTGTTAAGTATTTCTTTGTCAGGTTCCACGCGGCATTTATTTCTTTTCTCCCGAACTCCTCTCTCCATGCTGTAGTTCCAAGATGTCTCCTTCTTATTCTTCTTTTCAGCCATTTTCTGTCCACTGCTGGATGAAGGCCTCCTCCAGTTTCTTCCACCTTTCTCTGTTCTTGGCAATGGTTGACCAATTTTTCTCAACAAAATTTGACAATTCATCACTCGACTTTCTTTTAGGATGCCCACGGCCTCGTTTCCCTTCTTTTGGAATCCAGTTCATTAGTATGGTAATCTATTGCTCATCTTCTCTTCTAGATAGATGTCTGGCCCATTTCCATTTTAGTTGCTTGTGGTGAAGAATGATGTCAGTGATATGAGTCTGGCTTCTTATCCAGGTGTTTCACTTCTTATCTTTTAATGTGCTGCCTAGCATCAACCTCTCAATTTTTTTTAGAGTTGTTGCTATTTTATTTGGCAGTGCTTTTGTTAGAGACCAAGTTTCACAACCATATGTGATGACTGAAGTATACACTGGTTAAACGTCTTCCTCTTTAAACAGAGTGGGACATCATTTTTTGAAAAATGCTTTTCAATTTTCTGAATTGAACTCCAGGCAAGTTGAACTCCTCTATTTATTTCCTTTTGGAGTCCACAGTTTAGATCAATGAGATGACCTAAGTATATATATGAAGAGACTCTTTCCAAGAAATTGTTTTCTATTATTATATTTTTTGGTGTTACAAAATGATTAAACATGATTTTAGGTTTTTCTCTGGTTATTTTTAGACAGACTTTTCTGTTTTCATGATATAGGTTTTTTATCATTATATTAAGGTCTTCTGGAGTGTTTGCAAAAATTATGATATCATCTGCATATCTTAGGTGTATTAAGTTTCTGTTATTAGATGTCTCCTAAGCTTGCCATAATCATCTGCCTTATAAATCCACATATATCCTTTCCTCTCAGAAGTCTTCATATGGCTAGCCACAACCCATATGATCACTGTTATCAACTGGAGGGATGTGCAAAACTCTGCTCACAGCCACACCCTCTGATGAAATGATCATATGTAAAATTCTTGATTCTTTCATGCCCTCTTTTACATTCTGTTAAGATTTCTCTCATGAACTCAAGAAATTCTTCTTATGTATTTTCTTTTTTTGCAGTGGTATCACAAACAAGTAATTTAAAGGGGCAAAATACTAGGCAAACACAACAGTTGGTTAACCAGTAATATCAAGTGCTGCAAGTCTAGAAGGATCATATCAAATTGATAACCACTTTTGATATTTGCTGAGGTTGAGTATCTCCCAAACTTTTGAGATCAAGACACAGTCATTCTGATTTAAATTTGGACAGTATAATAGGGACTCTGAATGTTCTTTGAAGTAATGTTCATATTTAAAACTTTTTCTATGAATTAAATAAGCATCATTCCAGTGGATGCTGTGCACATTCTCAGTAGCATCTTATGTGAGATCCAACTTTTGAGGTTTAACATACTCTACATAGGACTGATGTTCACTAATTCTGTTTTTTCACAAACCAGCCAGTCTTTCTCCAAAGTATGTTAAATTACAAGGAATCTAATAAACACAAGCTAGAAGTGGAAGTGGCAAAATATCAGAAATTTTTTTCACCAAAAATTATTTTCTAATCAATGAGATTGGAAATCTGATTTAATATGTATCTGCTTAAAGTGTGTTACACTCTTTTCTACATTGTCATCTGAGAAAACTATTTAAGATAGTGAAGAAATTTCATAAAAAAAAAAAATGCTAAGAATATTTTGAACTAATAAGATCTTGTTTTGTATTTTGATTTTTCTTAGTTGTATCATCATTGAGACAAGTGCCAAAACCTGGTTATGGATTTACAACAAAATCTGCTACCTTACCTGCCGCTGGGCGAGAAGGAGGAATGGGTTTTATGGTAAGGCCTTTATTTCTTAATTAGCCCACTGTTCATGATGGAGGAAAAACTGAGCAGAAATATTACTGTTAATTTTGATGTTGCTAGATACAGTAGTTTGAGATAATGGATTTTTGCAAGGATCTATATTTATTTATAATAAAAAGTCAATAGAACTTTGGATTCATATTCAGCGATTTCTAGAATAAACAAATATGCCTGCTGGAAAACAGCATTCCGTAGTTGTTTATTTTATATTATTACAGTGAGCCACATAACATCCAGTTGCTCTAGACCAGACTAGACTATACTAGATCAGATTCAGATAATTGGGATAGGAAAAATGGGGTTGGGGGGGGGGGGTATTGAAGCAGAACTAAACCTAGGTAGGTATGGTGGAACTGCCATCACTACTGACTCAATTTACAAGAACAGTGACTACAACATCTTTAACAATTGTTTTATTAATTAGCTAGGGAATGTGGAGAGTATTGATTGTGAAATATTTAGACAAATTAGTTGGGCAAGTAAAAGGAAGATAATCTTAACCACCTTACTGGCCATTATGGATCAAATACGCATTCTCATATGCTTTGTATCCATCATATATTTCAATGTAATATCAGTGGTATTAAAATTTTAATATGCACTTCGTATCCATGACAACTTCGACGTCTATAGACGTCTTGGCTGGTAGCATGGTTAATGGGAGATTTTAATTATAGGAATGTGGATTGGAAAGAAGAGATAGTGCATAGTAATAAGGAGAGTGAATTTGTTGAGTTTCTGCAGGATAACTATCTAAAGCAGTATGTGATGGAAGCAACATGAGGTTTATCGGGGTTAGATTTGGTAATATCCTCACAGGATGTGGTGGTGAATCAGGTATCAACACTGCCACCTGTTGTTGAAAGTGATCATCAGGTATTGGTTTGAAAGGTAGTTAAACGGGAAAAAGTTGTTATCAAGAAGGTCTATATGTGGAACTATAAGGCGGGTTATTCAAATTAAGTGAATATTGAACCCAACATTATTTCAAAGCCGAATAGAGAAACTACAAGAGTTTCGTGCCAAATATATAGAAACTATAAAAGTTTCTGCGGATCCAAGCTTAAGCAAGCCTTTCATGACAGGGGCAACTCATAGTAAAGGTGGAGTAAGATCTGATCACTATTCTTAGTATTTCCCATAATGTAAAACACATCTCCTAGGGGACATGTATGATGTTATTCATTATGGGGGAAGTCACTACCCTGACCGGTTTCAACCTTTGTTGAGGTCTCGTCAGTGGGAGCCAGACCCAGATGTAAATACTCAGGTTGAAGTGATGCAGAACTTATACTTTACTATACGAGTTGCAAAAAAAGGTGTCACATCACAAAAGGAAAAAAATAAATAACTGTAAAAAACAAAAGTCAACTAGCATCACTACACTGAGTTGATGAAATGTATAGAAAAGATGTTGAGTTCATGGGAAATGATAAGACAGTATCTAACACAAGCAATGCATAACTGCATACCAAGAGTCAAGTGAATAAATAGAGTAGGAGTGAGATGGATGAACGACAAAATCAAGCAAGCAGTGTTACAAAAGAAGTTGCTGTGGAGGAAGTACAAGACAGTTTGCAGTGAACAGATGCATGAAGAATATAGTGCAGACCAGAAAAGTTATGTGGCAAGCTCGAGGAAAAATAATTATGGCAGGCTGATGCTGGTGGATAGTTATGGTAGCAGAGTAACCATAGCAAACGATATAGTGGAATTATTTATGAACACTTCGTCAGTGTATATCATAATGGTGTGAATGATGCTGTGCAACATGTATAAGGGAGGCAAGAATTAGGAGAATTAAAGGTGAAAGAATCAGAAATGTATCAGGTGTTGCTCAAGTTAGATGTTAATCAGGCTGTGGGAATGGATGACATATCACCACATATTTTTAAAGAATGTGCAAATTAGTTAGCCATGCCCTTGTCCTGGTTATGTAATGTCTTGCAGTGGGTAAGGTTCCTAAGGAGTGGAAAGAAGGCAAAATAATACCTCTCCACAAGCTTGGTTTGAAAACACAAATTTCTGATTATAGACTGGTCTGTATATTTGCAGTTGCGATCAAAGTGTTGGAAAAATTGGTTAGCCTTGGTCATCTACACAAGGCTCTAACTACCATTTGAGCAGGAGACAAACCTAGCGCACTAGGCCCTTACAAAAGGCAGCTTTAGATTTGTTGATGATTTTTTTTTTTGCAGATGTTGATGGGTTTTTTTTCTCTTTTTTTTCCAGCTCATAGTTTATACTACGAGTTGTCGTATAAAGTGAGTGAAAGTGTTTAGATGGTAAATGATTTGCATCCCAGTACAAGACCACCATTCTGCTTATTAGAGCCCTGAAGTAACTTGGGGAAAAAAAATTGTGGATTATCCAACATGCATCTCAGAGTAGTGATGTTATAGTTTTTAACCTTTTGGGAGTAAAATTGTCATTAAAAAACAAATGACAATTTATTCCCAAAAGGTTGAAACAAAAAAAGCATAATCCTTGCCTCTCTTGCTGTATATTAATGCTGTTAACCATTATGCCTAGGAGACGTATGATCTTATCTCTTTTTTTCTTCTCTTTTATTATTCCTAAGATTATTATTATTCAGGATCTCCATGGAGTCACAAGATTTATTGTGGGAAGCTCACCCTAGAAAACACTGTCTATTGTACCAGTCCTTGCACAGACTGACCATAATAAATTTAGTTTAATCCTTTATCCAAGTGTGAGCAAACAAAGTTTGCGCCTGAAAGTATCTTCAGGACTGGGTTAAGGTGGTACAACACCGGGCAACTTGGAGCAAGCCACCTTTGCAACGAGTTGCCCGAGGTAGTATGGCCATTTTAAATAGAATGAAAGATTAGCCAAACACTATTCAAAAGTAAAAGTAGCAGAGAATGGTTAGAAGAAAATATATAAATAATTGTAAAAAAAAAAAAAAAAGACAACTTTTCAGAAAACTGTTGATAATGAATTGGTCACAAGGTCTTAAGTGTATTAGAACATCATTAATATCCTTCCCACCACTGGTGAATACATTTCAGGAATGGTGATGATTAGGTGTGTGTGTGTGTGATTCTCCTGATTTCATTTTGATTTTCAGCAATTGCCCATTCTCAGTAATGTAAACAATAAACTCTTCTGGGGGAGGGGGGACTTTTTTATTTCCCAAGAAGCCATAAAAATTACTTTTTTTTTTTTTTTTTGATTCAGTATTAATTATGCCTAGAGCAGTAGTTTACAAACTATGTTATGTGTCATTTCAAGGAAGTATTTTTAGAATGGCATGAATGTTCAGAAATTTTAAACACCTGAATAGAAATTACTTATTAGTTGTGTATCACTGTTTTTTGTAATATTTTAAATGAATACATACAACCATACACATGTTTGTTTATGTGTAATCTGTTTAAAGCACATAATAATTTAAAAGTGATGCTGGAATTCATAGGGCATTGATTTAGAAGTACAGTTTGAGAACCAGTGCTCCAGAGTTATGCATAAAACTAATTATTATTTTATTTTCAGACAAGTGACCTGACATTTTGCAAGTTACATCCAACACACAGTTCAGAAATTAGCAGTAGGAAATCAGATGGTAAGATTTGTTGTCATTTAGTAATAGTTTAGATTTAGTTACTATGTTTATATGCTTTTGTCTAAATTGAATTTTATTAATTTTGCTATATCATTAATTATTTGTTATTATTATCTATGTCCAGTTTCACCCATTCCAGAACATGGAAAGGCACCTATTGTAAGTATCTATTCCAGTATTTTCTTTTTTTCTTTTTTTTTTTTTAATTTCATTATTATCATAGTATCAACATAGATTTTCCTTTATAAGAAGCTGAATAGAATACTGCAAGGACTTTGCTTTCTGTATACCTAATACTGAAGATTCATTATTATTATTTATTTATTCATATGGAGTTTCCTCCCTTTTCTCTCCCATTCCTATTGGGGTGAGTTGAGCCCCCCCCCCTCATGGGGGGTTAGGTATTTATGGCTGTAGATCCATGTGTGTGTGTTCGCAGGGCCGGTTTGCCTGCTTGCGGGATCCCAGATAAACTGGGGGGGAAAACCCTGCTGTCCATGCCTAAGACTGGCTAACTTGGCTATGGCTGAGGAAGATCCTTAAGCTCCTCATGTCGGTGATGGGAATCGAACCCAGGACACTCTTTCCCCAGGCATATGGTTGCAAAGCGCAAAGCCACTAAGCTAACCATGTGGACATTATAACCCAAGACCACATGTAGTCAAAGACTCGTCTAGGAGGTCCTTTTATCATACACACAGCTCATCATACTGTGCTTTAAACACATTCAAATTCTCTACAGACACCACACTCTCAGGCAAGGCATTCCAATCATTCACGACTCTGCATGAAAAAAACCTGCTTCTCACTCCCCCTACCAACCCTCTTTATACAGTTTCCAGGGATGACCGTCGGTTCTCCCCTGATCTCCCACTATTTTCTGTAGAACCTCTCCAGTATTTATCCTATAACAACCCCTTATAACTTGTAGGTCTCTATCATATCTCCCCTCTTCCTCTTGTCCACCAGACTCTGCAAGTTGCATCTTCTCAATCTTTCTTCATACTCAACATTCCAGATGTTAGAAACTACCTTAGTCAGTCGCCTTTGAACCCTTTCCAACATCTCTTTGTCCTTCTGAAAACCAGGTGACCAAATCTGGGCACAATAGTCCATGTGTGGCCTAATCAAAGCCTTATACAATGGAACAAGAATCTTCCTACTTCTACAATTCAGTGTCCTCCACATCATTCCCAGAAGCCTTTGTGTTATTATTATTATTATTATTATTATTAAACAAGACCTCATGGAGTCAAAGACTCATCTAGGAGGTCCTTTTATCTCACACACATCTCATCATATCGGGTCTTAAACACATTCAAACTCCTTGCAGACACCACACTCTCAGGCAAGGCATTCCAATCATTCACAACTCTGCACGAAAAAAACCTGCCTCTCACTCCCCTACTCACACCCTCTTTATACAGTTTCCAGGGATGACCTCTGGTTCTCCCCTGATCTCCCACTATTCTCTGTAGAACTTCTCCACCATTGATCCTATAGCAACCCCTTACCAACTTGTAGGTCTCTATCATATCTCCCCTCTTCCTTCTCTCCACTAGTCTCTGCAAATTACATCTTTTCAATCTTTCCTCATACTCGACATTCCAGAGGTCAGAAACTACCTTAGTCAGTCGCCTTTGGACCCTTTCCAACATCTCTTCATCCTTCTGAAAACCAGGTGACCAAATCTGGGCACAATAGTCCATGTGTGGCCTAATCAAAGCCTTATACAATGGAACAAGAATCTCCCTACTTCTACACGTCAGTGTCCTCCTCATCATTCCCAGAAGTCTTTGTGTTGTCTTCACAATTTTGGCGATGTGACCCCTAAATTTTAGATCCTTATCCACTATCACTCCCAGATCTCTTATTTCCTCTACTTCCAACAATATATTCTTACCAAGCATAAATTCTGCATCCCATCTTTGTTTTCCAAATTTTAAAACCTTACATTTTGCACCATTGAACTCACTTCCCCATTTGCTTGCCCAATCAATCAATTTATTCAAGTCTTCTTGCAAGGCCACAACATCTTCACTACTCTTTATGGTTCGTCCCAACTTTGCATCATCTGCAAATAACTGAATATCTCCATCCAAATCTTCGCCAATATCATTAATATACAAGTTAAATAGTAATGGCCCTAAAACAGATCCCTGAGGCACTCCACTAGTGACTTTCCTTTTCCTGGATATTGCACCCCCATACACAACTTGTTGATACCTATCAGATAGCCAGTCTCCAATCCAATGCACTAATCTAATATCCAACCCCATCTGCTCTAGTTTGACTGTCAACTTATCATGAGGCACTCTATCAAAAGCTTTTGCGAAATCCAAGTATATTACTGTGTATCCTTCTCCTCTGTCCAAGGAAGCAGTCACTTTATTGTAATAAGTAAGTAGATTACTAAAACACGACCTCCCTTTAGCAAATCCATGCTGTCCATCAAAGATTATACCATTGTTGTCAACCCAACTCTGGATTCTAGTTCTCACAAGCTTCTCCAACAACTTAACCACAACACCCGACACACAGATAGGCCTATAGTTTGATGCTTGAGTTCGATCACCTCCTTTATGAAGTGGCACAATCTTGCCCTCCTTCCACTCTTTAGGGACTTGACCAAGTGCAAGACTCGTATTAAAAAAATATGTCAAGGCAGGTGTCAACTCTCTGGCACATTCCTTCAGAATACGCGGTGATATATTATCAAGTCCCACAGCCTTATTTACATCTAGTTTACTCAACTCCCCAAACACCTCTTGCTCACTTACAGTCAGTCTCTTCTCCCCATCATCAACTGCTCTTAATCTCTCCATGAAGTCACATTCACAAGATTGAAAGATCTTTATGAACTGCTCATTAAGTATCTCCACCACACATTCTGCAACAGCTGTCTTTATACCATTTCCTCCAATCAATGTCATCCTTCCATAATCATTCTTTCTTTTGCTGGCTACATATCGAAAGAACTCCCTAGGATTCTTTTTAGCTTCATTAGCTAACTGCTGTTCATACCTCTCTTTAGCTACTCTCACCAACCAAGTCACTCTCCTTGCCTGGTCTTTGTAGAACTCATGAAATTGGTTACTTCCACTTCTCTTATGCTGCCTCCACAATGCCCTTTTTCTCTGTATTGCATGCTTAATCTCTTTATTCATCCATCTCACACCTAACTTATTTAACCTTCTCACCCGTGGTATACATTTAGACATTGCATCCACTAAATATTTTTTGAAAATCCCCCAAGCTGCATTGATCTCTTTTCCAGCTAACTCCTCATTCCATGCTACACCTGCAAGCTGTCTCCTGAGCTCTTCATAATCACCCCCCTTGTAGTTCCACATATACCCTTTTTTCACAGGGGTCCTTGCACTGCTGGCAACCACCCAAGTAATCACCTCATGGTCACTTTCACCAATTGGTGGATGATTTGATACCTCATTGATAATTACATCCTCCGATGAGATGACCAAATCCAAGACTCTTAATCCTCTTGTGCCCTCTGTTACATACTGTCTGAGGTAGTTATCCCTCAAAAACTCAAGAAACTCATTTTCTTTACTTCCAGTTGCTATCTCTTCATTCCAGTCTATATTGCCGTAATTAAAATCACCCATAATGATCACCCTTTTCTTATTTGCTTGGCTTATTTGACTATACATTTCACTATCACCACCATCCACATTACCAGGTCTATAACAACATCCCACCAAGTATTTGATTCTATTCACCTCTATCTCACACCATACTGCCTCAAAACCACTGGCCCCATTTCCCCCTTGCATCTCTACCTTGTATGGACATAACTCTTTCTCTATCATCAATAGCACTCCCCCTCCCTTTTTACCCCTTCTATCCTCACGAAACACATCATACCTTTCCATCTCTATTCCTGTCAGGATGTCATCCTCATCTAACCATGTCTCACTTATTCCGACAATCTCTGGGTGCACAGACGCAATTAGTGCAACCATTTCATCCGCCTTGTTTCTTATACTTCTAGCATTGGTATACAAACACAACAACTCATTTCTGGATCTACAGCTAGTTCCACTGATACCACTCACTCGATGTGATCTCTCCATGCTGGACTGGGGCCATTTCCCTTTCTGCTTCTTCATTTTAGAACCCTTTGCAATTCCATCTGTTTCCTTTTGATCCCTGATCATCCCATTACTTTCCTGCCTACACATTCTCTCACCTCCTCTTGGAGCATCCACCTTTCTCACGCTGTGTATCCCTGTCCACCCTGAGCCTCCCCGTTTCCCTGCTCCTCTTGCACACCCATTCTCTCATTATCTATACTCATACCACTCACTTCCACATTCATTTCCTCTCCTTCAATCTCTCCTGTCTTACTCTCCTGCTCTTCCACATCACTCCCCTCTTGATCTGATTCATTCTCTCTATTCACTTCTCTACCTTCCAGCAGCAGTCTCTCCAAGCGACTCACACCATAACCACTCAAATGCAGTCCATCGCTCCCATACAGCTCACTTCGTCCCTCAAACTCATTCCACACATTAACAAACTGTACTCCCATCTCCTCACACATTTCAGCCAGAATATCATTCATAATCCTTGCTCTCCACCTCATTTCACCACAATCATACCTAGGCAACACACTGACCACCCTTCCTGTCACACTATTCTCCTTTATCTTTCCAAGCAGTCTCCTGACATTCATTTTGACATGCTCTTTGTTCTCTCTCAAATCATTTGTTCCAATTAATACAATTAACTCTTTTGCTCATTCCCGCCTCATGTTCAATGCCTCAATCACTCTACTCATTTTACCGCCTGGAAAACATACCTTGTGCATTTTATCCTCTAGCACACCTTTAATAATGGAGTCGCCATACAACGCCACTCGCTCATCTTTTGTTAACTCTTTCATGCCATCATGATTTATTTTAATAGTTTTGACCTTCATTCTCTTAATTTCATTCCGCATCCATTTCATTTCTTGCTTCATCCAATCCAATTCACCTTCTGAACCTCGCGACACATTCACTCTATCATGAAATCTTTCTAACTTTCTAACTCTCGACCCTCTCTTCTCACTTTCCCTCTCATTCATCCTTCTTTGTTTCCGTACTTTCGGTCCAACATACGTCCAACTTTCACTGTCATTCTTCTCACTTTCACTCTCACATATCTTTCTTTGTTTCCGTACTTTCGGACTAACATGCGTCCAACTTTCGCTATCATTCTTCTCACTTTTACTGTCATTCATCTTTCTTTGGTTCAGTACTTTCGTTCCAACATGCGTCCAACTTTCGCCATCAGTCATTCTTTTTTCGCTATCATTCATTCTTTCGATTTTTTTTACTTGCGGTTTCTGCACCACGCCATTTCTACTTTCATTCGTTCTCTCAATTTCGTTTCTTTCCGCCTCACTTTCGTCCCTTTTAACATCCGTTACGGTTGTCAAATCGCTCTTTTTCTTTTTTCCTGATTTTTTAACATTTTTTCGCCTGTCTTTCTCGCCATTCTCTTTCAAACGTGCACTCACGACACAATCGGTACTAGCACTTTCTGTCATCAACTTCATATTCGCATTCATCAATTCCTCGTTCAGGTCACATTTCGCACACACCCTTCTTCCATCCGCACTAAACATCCACAAATCATTTATGTAATCGAAGGAATACATATAACAGACCTCACACTTAACGAACCTACTGAAATCCAAATTAAAATCATGGAATGACAATGCAGCCGCCATTTTTTTTCTCTGCAGGTTACTAGGTCTAATATTAACGTTTTCGTATTTAGTTTAAGCAAGAAAAAAAAAACCCCACACTAATAATATCGGTAGCGTACAACGTTTACAGCCGCTCTTACTTAAACAATTACGCATATATACTTAATTATTCCTAGTAAAACTTATCTGAATCAGGAGTTCAAAGCACAGTTCAAATCAGCTCTTCAAAGCAAAGCTCTTCAAAGCTCTTCAAAGTGTTGTCTTCACAATTTTGGCTATGTGTCCCCTAAATTTCAGATCCTTATCCACTATCACTCCAAGATCTCTTATTTTCTCCACCTCTGACAATATATTCTCACCAAGCATAAATTCTGCATCCCATTTTTGTTTTCCAAATTTTAAAACCTTACATTTTGCAACATTGAACTTGCATCCACATTTTCGTGCCCAATCACTCAATTTATTCAAGTCTTCTTGTAAGGCCACAACATCTTCTCTACTCTTCATGGTTCATCCCAACTTTGCATCATCTGCAAATAACTGAATATCTCCATCCAAATCTTCACTAATATCATTAATATAAAAGTTATACAGCAATGGCCCTAAAACAGACCCCTGTGGCACACCACTAGTAACTTTCCTTTTCCTGGATATCACTCTCCCATACACAACTTGTTGATTCCTATCTGATAGCCAGTCTCCAATCTAATGCATCAATCTAATATCCAATCCCATCCACTCTAGTTTGACTATCAACTTATCATTCAGTAATCTATCAAAAGCCTTTGTGAAATCTAAGTATATTACAGTATATTACTGTGTATCCTTTTCCTTTGTCCATGGAAGCAGTCACCTTATTGTAATAGGTAAGTAGATTACTAAAACATGACCTCCCTTTAGCAAATCCATGCTGTCCATCAAAGATAATATCATTATTTGTCAACCCAATTCTGGATCCTAGTTCTCACCAGCTTCTCCAACAACTTAACTACAACACAGAGTTGTTAATCTTGTCATTGTATTTGTACTGTAGTATCTATCACTGCATGTGTTTACTGACTATTTTGTTTTGCAGAGAAGGGGAGAAAAATGAGTTTCTGAGAGAAAAAATTCTGCCACCTCAGTATGAGACCTTGCTCAACTGCAGTTGAAAAATTCTTATAACTGTTTTTTTCAGGTTTTTCCAGCTGAAGGGCATTGTTACTGAATGTGTTATGATCCTCTTAGAAATTTCTGATGATTATATTTGTTAACAGTTAACGCTTTCAACAAATAATTTCGATGATTTTGAATTATTTCAGTGTGCTCAATCCAAATCTTCAATCCAAAAATTTATTATTATTATTTTCTTGATTCCCATGGAGTCGCAAGACTTATTGCAAGAGGTCAACACTGATGAATACAAAGTCTATCATACCATTCCTTAAAATCTTCCACAGTCTGCACATTCACTATCTGCTCAGGCAATGCATTCCATGCTCCTGCCACTCTCCATGCAGAAAATGTACTTCTTACTGTTTTACTCACAACCTCCTTTTGCAACTTCAGGAATGGCCTCTTGTCTTTGTTCCTTTCCCTTATTCTACCATATGAAAAATCTCCTAACTGTTAATATGATAATAACATTTCAACAGCTTAAATGTCTCAATCATATTCTCCTTTGCCTTCTATTCACCATACTCTGCAGTTGCATGCCCTCAGTCTATCCTCATAATCAACATTGTACAGTTCTGACATCATTTTTGTTATCTGTCTCTGCACCCTCTCCAAGCTTGTTATTTCTCCCTCTTCAAATCCCGTTGCCCAGATCTGAGCACAAAAATCCAGATATGGTTGGATCAAAACTTTATATAGGGGATTGGCACACTTTTATCTCTCAAGGTCAATGCTCTCCTCAGTATTTCTGTAATTCTCTGAGATGTCTTCACAACCTTTGCAACATGTCTCTGGAACTTTAAACCTTTATCCACAATCATCCCAAGATCCCTTGCTTCCTCCATTTCTTCCAGTATAACTCCACCAAGTTTATATGAAACATCCTATCTGTGGAAATTTTAAAACCTTACATTTAGTTGCATTAAACTGACATCACCATACCTTTGCTTTTCCTTCCAGCTTATTTAAATCCTTTTGAAGAGCCAAAACATCAGCACTATTACTGATACCTCTCTCAAATTTCACATCATCTATAAACAACTGAACATCTACCTGTAGTTCTGTGACAATATCATTGACATAAAGATTGAACAGCAGTGGGCCCAGGACTAAATCCTGTTCAACTCCACCTTTAACCTTCCTATTCCCTGATACAACTCTCTTATATATCTCAGAGAGTCAATCACCAGTCCAATCCACTAACCTGAGATCTAAACCCATATGATGCAACTTAAAAATCAACTTGGCATGTGTCACTCTGTCAAATGCCTTGAAAAAATCAAAAAAAAAAAAAAATGAAGGTGTATGCCTAACCTTCATCCACTGCTCTTGTTACTCTATTGTAAAAAAAGGTAACCAGATTACAAAACAAGAGTGCCCTTTAACAAATCCATGCTGGCCTGCATAAATAATAATCCTCTTGTCTTCCCAATTTTGTATATTCTATATATGATTTCTTACCAATTTCTCCAAAATCTTAACAATTTCTCTTAACAATTACAGGATTTCTTATGACATCAAGAAATCCTGTAACACAAGCACATTCTTTTACAGTTCTTGCTTACCCTCACACACACCTTTCAATCTCTCATTTCTTTAATTCTTATTATGCCAAATTTAAATGTTAGAGGTAGCAATACAAATACTGACTTTTTTTTTTTTTTTTGTTATACATGCATTTTGTTTACAAGTGTTAAGCAGGAAGGAGTGGAGTGCATTTTTTTATGACTTATAGAAATTATGTTCCTCACTTTATATAAATGGCATTGTTTGTGGATTGCAAGGGGATATTCAATTGTTTGCAGATGATGTGAAGCTGGGAAGGGTTATTAGTAATAGTGCAGATGGGGTAGCCATGCAAGACAGTTTGAATAAGCTAGACAGATGGGCAAATGAATGGGAGTGTTGGTTTAATATAGCAAAATGTAAGGTCTTGAGGTTTGGGAAACATCGATGGGACACTGCATACTTTATTGCAGTAGCTATACGGGAGGAAGTAGGGGAGACAAGAGATCTGGGGTTGATGATTGATAGAAACCTGAAATTTAGGGGACATATTGCAAAGGTGGTGAAGATAACACAGAGGATTGCTGCAATAATGAGAAGGACACTGACCTGCAGAGATAAGAGTTATCATTCCGTTGTATAAGACCCTGATCAGACCACACTTAGACTATTGTTCTCAGATTTGATCCTCATGATTTGAAGGGGATAAATTAACTTTGGAAAGGGTAAAAAGGCAGATAACAGATGGTTTCAGGACTGTACAATGTTAGTTATGAGGATTGGCTGAGGGAATGTGTACTGCAGAGTTTGGTGGATAGAAGAAGGAGAGGTGATGATTGTGACTTTTAAACTGTTGAGAGGAGGTTACAGGGTTGACACTGGGGAGTTCTTTCGCTTGGTTGAACAGCAGGAAGGAGTGATGACAAGAGGCCATCCCTGGAAGTTACGAAAGCAAGAGGGTGAGGAGTGGTTTCTTTGCATGGAGGGTGGTTGAACCATGGAATGCATTGTCTGATAGAGTGGTAAGAGTGAGTATGGTCAATGAATTTAAGGAGTGGTATGATAGACTTACCTTCCACGATGAGTCTTTTGACTCCATGGAGGCCTGAATAATAATAATAATTATTATTATTATTGCTGCACATCTTGTAAAATGAATTTCACTCAATAAATCTGAAGAAAAGGCCTGTTTCTATGACTTCTTATTTGCCATAAGACTAACACCGCACTTCTCTCCATATGGGACATGTTCATGGTGGAGCAGACCTCTCAGTGATGGTGCTGGTCCTTTCATTCTTTCCCTATTTTTCTACTTTTTTTTCCTTTTTTCTACTTCTAGTCTACTTCTTGTTAATGTCTTTTGTATTCTTCAGACAACATCACTGGGATTGAATCCCCCGCTGCCATGCTTACCATATGATGCAACCTATAGACATCTAGAAAGGGAGATCCTAGTGGTGTCCAATCATTGTTGGATACCACCAGAATCCCCATTTTGAATGTATTCAAGCGCTTCTTTTGCAATATGGGGCTCTGGTGCTGAATTAAGCTTCTTGTTGAGAATGAGTCCCTCATCTTCAAGTTTATCACAGTCCTCAAGAAGCCTCCATCCAATTCAGAAACTATAAATACATCACCTAAAACAAAGAACAAGAAACAGACAACAAAGACTTATTCAAATGCACCATTGTTTATAATAGTTCATTCTACTGGTGAACATTCAGTTGTGAAAATGTCACCCTTCTTTATCAGAAGAGTTGGCCGAGTTCCCCAGAGTCAGTTTAAAAATCTATTCTGCAGATGTCATAGTAAAAACAGCATCTATAAAGCATGGAGAGCAACTCCTTCAAGCACTATCTATTGGGAGAATGATCATAAATGCTTATTCAAGGTGATATCACAGGAGGTCCTCAGTGTTCCAGGCAAGGAGATCTGCTCTGAAATAAAGGATCAATGGAGAGAAAAGGATACCTTTTCTCTCCATTTGCTCCAAAACCAGCTATTTTCACCCAAATTATATCTAAGATTGTCTGTCATTGATTTGCTCTTTTGAATCCCAGGAGCACTAACTTTTATGATACTATACCTAAAATATATGTATCCAACTTACATTATTCAGATTCTTTCATTATAGATACTGAAGAAGATGTTAAAATGAAAAGCTCTCCATGTTACTGGTAATATGGAGTTTTTCATCCCCAAAACAGTCTTTCTCATCTGCCAAAATACATGTATAATTTGAAAAGTTGTACACTGTTTTCCAATGTTTTTTCTCAAAGTTGAAGCATTTCAATTCAAAGAGCAGTGAACATTCCCCCCCCCCCCACCCCCCCCCCCCCCCACCCCCCCCCCCCCCCACCCCCCCCCCCCCCCACCCCCCCCCCCCCCCACCCCCCCCCCCCCCCACCCCCCCCCCCCCCCACCCCCCCCCCCCCCCACCCCCCCCCCCCCCCACCCCCCCCCCCCCCCACCCCCCCCCCCCCCCACCCCCCCCCCCCCCCACCCCCCCCCCCCCCCACCCCCCCCCCCCCCCACCCCCCCCCCCCCCCACCCCCCCCCCCCCCCACCCCCCCCCCCCCCCACCCCCCCCCCCCCCCACCCCCCCCCCCCCCCACCCCCCCCCCCCCCCACCCCCCCCCCCCCCCACCCCCCCCCCCCCCCACCCCCCCCCCCCCCCACCCCCCCCCCCCCCCACCCCCCCCCCCCCCCACCCCCCCCCCCCCCCACCCCCCCCCCCCCCCACCCCCCCCCCCCCCCACCCCCCCCCCCCCCCACCCCCCCCCCCCCCCACCCCCCCCCCCCCCCACCCCCCAGACAGTGGAAGAGAGGAAATTGTAGAAAGACAAGAGCATGTAGAAGCAAGGGATAGAGAGGTGAGAGGGAGGAGGGAAAGTGGTAGAGAAAGGAGAGAGAAATTGTAAGCAAGTCAGGGATACCGGTGAGAGAAGGTTGAATGAATCTATTCAGAGTGGCATGTATGGAGATTTGATGATTCATGGTGTCCAGAGTAGAGTGCCAGAGAAGTGCTTGCCTGGTAGAACAATAGAGAGTGTGGGATTGGCAGTGAAGAGGGGTGAAAGTGTAGATGAGATGATAGTAATGGTTGGAATGAATGTCCTGAGAGGTGGCGTGAATCATATAGCATGAAATTTGAGGTTGATGTTGGACATAGTGCAGCAGAAATGTGTCCAGAGAAAGAAGATAGTGAATGTGTTGCCCCAGTATAAGAATGTGGAGTGGAGGAAAAGAGCATTGATGATGATGATGAATGATATAATATGATTACAAGAATGTGCAGGAAAGAGGGGTCTGGAATATGTGGATGTATGGAGTACATTTGAGAATAGAAGGGAGCTGTATGCAAGAGACAGATTGCATTTGAATGCAGGAGTGTACAACATTTGGAGAAATTGTTGTTTTCTGGGCAAGTGAGTGTGTTGGGACAGGGAAACTAGAATTGCACAGGTGGAATGTTACAGGTATGGCAATATGTGGTGATAGTGACTTGAGAAATTAGGGGGTATACACTATATTACAGAGCCAGATGGAGTATGATGAGATTAATAATGACTATAAGAAGGACGGTAATAGACTGGTTTCTCTGTATACAAATGCAGGAGCCTTAGGAATAAAGGAAATGAGTTTGTGGCACTGATTGACTCAGCCTCTCCAAATTTTGTTAGTATCAGTGAAACTTTAACAGGGATAGAAACCAAAGGATTTAGCATATTTTGGCAGGATAGGGAAGGTAAACATGGTGGTTGAATGTTACTCATGATTAAGAGATGAATTGTGTGCTCTAATGGCTTTGAGAGTACATAGTGTAAGATGAATATTTATAGGACAAGATATTTAATTTAACACACCATGAAATATAGATGGTGATGAGCAGGAAATGTTTAGGCAAATTAGTTTTGCAAGTGCAAAGGGGGCAATCATAATGGGGACTTCAACTATAGTGATATAAACTGGGAAGAGAGGACAGCATGCAGTAATAAGGGAACTGAAGTTTTGGTTTCTTGAGAGACAAATGCCTTGGGAAGCATGTGGTGGAGGGAACATAAGAATTGAGAGTTCTGGATTCGGAGTCATAGCAACAGAGGATCTGATTGTGACTGAGATGACATTCTTGCCCTCCCTTGGAACTAATTATATTTTTATATTTTGTAATTGCTCTTGATATATAAATTTAAAACAGATGTTCCCTGAGCACTGTTTACACTAAGACTCCAAGTATACCTTTAATCCAGCATTGATATAATGTCTTTGTAAATAAGCAAAAAATAAAAAAACTAGCTACCCATATTATGCTATTTGTATAACATGGGTTCATTCATTATTTCCAACACATGCATCTATTAAATTATTTTGTTTATATATCTACTAATGTATATTATAATGCACACACACACATAATAAATATATTAATTTTTCTCAGAATCATACCCCCAGTGCTGTGTTCCGTGCCACACCCTACTCAGATGGCTATAACTTTCGTTATGCCTCTTATAGCCCTCATTTAAGGCGATCCATGCCAAATGTGAATTTACACTTTTCAAGTGAACCTCCTAAGGTAGGTATTTCACTTCAGAATTCATAGCTTAAGTTTTTCTATTGTTATTTCTTTCTTTTTAAGTCACTTTTGAAATTTTAAGTATTTCATGAAAAGTATTTCGCACTTCTTTAAATACTTCAAGAACAAAGAAAACACATGAAATACTTAAAATTATTTAAAGTATTCAGTGTTTCAGTGCCTGTGGATATTTATTACTCATTCATTTGTTAATTTTTATGAAAAAATAATAAATACTGGAATAACATACACAACAGCCTTTTTCTTCAGTTGCCACATCTTTTATATATTTTTCATGTAGATAATAAATTGGATGGTATACCAGCTCGTGTCGTACGTGAAGCGGCCAAAGAATTGTCAGTGCCCTTGACCATTATGTTTAATTTGAGCCTCAGGACTGGGTCAGTCCCAAGGGGGTGGAAAGAGGGGAAAATAGTTCCACTGCACAAAGGTGGTTCCAAGGCTGCTGTTGAAAATTACCGGCCAATCAGCATAACAGGAATCATTATCAAGGTCTTAGAGAAAATAGTCAAGAGGAAAATACAAGATTGGATAGAAGAAAATGGGATACTGTATCGGGGACAGCATGGTTTTGTGAAGGGTAGGTCATGCCTCAGTAACTTGCTCACGTATTATAACACAGTGACGGCTGAACTGGATAAGGGTAATGGGTTTACAGTGATTCTGCTGGACCTTGCTAAGGCCTTTGACAGGATACCACATGGAATTCTAATCAGTAAATTGCAGCATATGGGAATGGACATAGGGTTGGTGAGATGGATAGGAGGGTGGTTGACGGAGAGATATCAGAGAGTGGTTTACTCAGGAGTAGAGTCCACAAGACGGCCTGTGACTAGTGGTGTACCACAAGGATCTGTTCTCGGACCACTGCTGTTTAATTTGTTCATAAATGATATAGGAAAGGATCTGAGAGGAACAGTTCATTTGTTTGCTGATGATGCGAAGTTGGGTAGGGCAATAGTGAATGCAGATGACGTCAAAATTTTGCAGGATGATTTGGATAGATTGGAGGTCTGGGCTAGGGAGAATGGATGTCAATTTAATGTGGCAAAATGTAAGGTTATGCATTTTGGGGTGAAAAGATGGGAGGCAGTTTACTGCATTGGTGGAACCGTGCTCCAGGAAATTGATGAGGCACGAGATTTAGGAGTGTTGGTGGATAAGGAATTGAAATTTAGGGGACACATTGCAAAAGTGGCCAAAGCAGCTCATCAAATCACTTGGTTGCTGAAGAATACGTTGACAAGCAGAGACAAGCAGGTTATTGTTCCTCTGTATCGAGCCTTGATAAGACCTCATCTCGACTACTGTGCTCAGATTTGGTCACCTAGGTTTCTTCTTGATGGGGAGGAGGTGGAGAGGATCCAGAGGCGAGTGACCAAGATGATAGCAGGTCTGTGGAATGAACCGTATGAGAACAGGTTGAGGATTTGTGGGTTGCAAAAATTGGTTGATAGGCGGAGGAGGGGAGATATGATTGAGACATTCAAATTACTGAAGGGTTTCTATAAAATTAATTCAGAAGATATTTTTGAGAACAGGGCTGGTTGTGGGAGGACTAGGGGACATCCATGGAAACTGGGCAAAAGTGTGGTTAGTAAAGGTGTTAGAGCTGGGTTCTTTACTTTTAGAGTAGTGAATGAGTGGAATGCGCTCCCTGAGTCTGTGGTGGATGCTGTGACAGTGAATGAGTTTAAGGCGAGGTATGATAGATACTGTATGAATGTCGAATAGTTGTGATGAATATGATTTGGGGCCTCCCTCGATGAGTCTAATGACTCCCTGGAGTTGCCCGTAATAATAATAATAATAATAATAATCATCTCTATCTTAGTAGAAGAATATGAATAATATGACAGAATATATCATCATCAAATTCCTGCCATGTACCCTCAAGGGGTGCACAGGATATGATAGTACTACATGAAAAATTTACATCATTACTAACTTCCTATCTACAATTTCCCTCCAAATCAGTCTGTTACTTGTCAAGACTCCAACATTACCAGATCTTATATTTCTATCATCTAAGGCACTTTGTACCATATCAATCCACCTATATCTTGGTCTTAATTTGGGTCATTTTCCTGCCAACTTGGCAGAGAATACTTGTTTTGCTAATCTTTCCTCGCCCATTCTGTTTAAGTGACCATACCACCTGAGATTAGCTCTGCTAATGCATCCTGGATGCTGACTATGTCAATTTCTTTCCAATTATTCTCGTTTTTAATATGATATTGCCATTGATGCCATCTGTTCACGCCTCTAATCTTTCTCAGGACTCTCATATCTGTGGTCTCTAGTCTTTGGTCAAGTGTTTTACTTCTGACCCAGCTCTCAGATCCATAAGTTAAAACTGGTTTGAACACTGTCTTGTATACAGCTAATTTAGTGTTCCGACTAATTTCTCTTTTATTCCATATGAATTTATTCAATTGACTTCCTACCATACCACCTTTGTTGATTCTTTTGTCTATTTCCATATTTAATTTACCATCTTCACTAAAAATCGTGCCTAAGTAGCTGAAATGTTTTACTTGTTCCACAGGTTCTCCATTCACAACACAGTTGACATTTTCAATCATTCTACCTATTTTCATTGTCTTTGTCTTTTTAATGCTGACCTTCATACCATATCTATTACAACAGTTATTCAATTTAGTCAGAGAATCTTGCAGACTTGTAGCGGATTTATTTAGAAGTATAAGATCATCCGCATAAAGCAAAGAGCTGACATTAACATCTCCAATTTTGATATCATGTTTAATACCACTTTCCTTCATAATGTGATCCATATAGATAATGAATAACAGAGGGGATAATGTACATCCTTGTCTGACACCAGATTTAACATTAAACCATCTTCCTGTACTTCCTTCAATTCTAACTGCTGACTTACAACTCAAATAAAAAACTAAGTATTGCTTGATATAATGCCCCATTGACAGCATATAACTGTAGCGTATTGAATAGCTTCTCTCTCTCTCTTGGCACCTTGTCATATGCCTTTTCCAAATCGACAAAACTTAAATACAGATCTTTGTTATATTCCCATGATTTCTCCACTATTTGTCGTAAAGTGAAGATCTGATCCTGACAGCCTCTGTTTGACTTGAATCCAGCTTGTTCTTCACCAAGCTTTTCTTCCACAATTCTTCTCATTCGTTTCTCAAGTATATTTGCATAGATCTTACCAGAAACACTCATTAGGGATATACCTCTGTAATTCTCACATTCAGTTTCATTTCTCTTTTCATATATGGGTACTTTGAGAGCTCTACTCCAATCATCGGGAATTCGTTCCTCTGTCCGTTCAGGCTTTCTTAACTATGCAGTGCAGCCATATTCTGATGATATATGATGATATTCTACCATTTCTGGTAGAATATCATCTACTCCTGCTGCCTTTCCACATTTCAAGCCTTTGATGGCTTTTTCTACTTCAAGTATGGATATGTATTCCTGACTATATGCCTTGTCAGTGTTTTTTATCACTGTGCTGTCATCACTGCTTGTTTCATTTAGCAAATTTTCAAAGTAATTACTCCATACTTCAAGGATATCTTTTTCTCCCGTTATCGTGTCACCTTTATCATCTCAAACTTCTTTTATAGCACTCTTTCCTCCATTCCTAAGCTTCTTCAACAACCTCCAGAATATTTTTCCACCTTCTTGATATTTATTTTCTATGTTCTTGTCAAAGTCCTCCCATGACTTTTGTTTAGCTAGTTTTACACACTGATAGCTTTCTTACATTTTTCTCTGTATTCTCTAAGAGCACGAGCTGACTTATTTGCCAGGAACTTTTGAAACGTTTTCTTCTTTTCCTTCACTGCCTCTTTAACTTCCTGTGTCCACCATGGAGTTCTAATTTTTCTATCCTTGCAGACAACTTCACCACATGCCTCTCTAGCTGAATCAATCAGGGTTTTCTTCAAGGCTTGCCACTGAATTTCCAAGGTATGGTTCCTGTTCTCAAACTCTTTCATTTTTCCTTCAATAATCTTTGTGTATTTTAGTCTACAATTCACATCTGAGAATGTGCTCAACTTTTATTCGCTTTAAAACTTTCTTACATGTCATTCTTTTCAGTATGAAATTCAATTTTATCCTGCTCAAGACTAAATAGTAATCACTTCCAATTTCAAATCCTCTGTACACTCTGGTGTCCTGCGCCCGGAAGAAAATATCACTATCAACAATAACATAGTCAATGAAACTTTTCTTATTCCTTGCCTCTTCTCTCCATGTGAATTTGTGCACATTTTTATGTTGGAACATGGTGTTAGTATAACCAGTCCATGTCCTGAGCAGAAATCCAACAGGTATTTGCCATTATTATTAGCTTTGCTCTTTTCTCCAAATTTTCCCCAAACATTTTTGTATGTCTGACAATCACTTCCTACTCTGCTATTTAGATCCCCAACAAGGACCAACTTTTTCTTTTTCATTGTGTCAGTAGCTTTCTCTAGAGCCTCAAAAAATTCTTCCACTTTTACCTTCGTAGAATCTTCTGTTGGACCATAGGCACAAATAAGTCTCATTGTCCAGTTCCCCATTCTGATATTTGCCCAAATCACTCTACTTGACACTGCCTGCCATTCAAGAAGATTAGCCTCGTATTTAGTGTTGAATACTATGGCTACTCCTTTTTTTCCTTGATTGTCATTGCCTGAATATAACATTTTGTATTTATTGCTCAGAAAGATATATATATATATATATAAAAGAAAATTTTAAAAAATTCGATATGTTGAAATCTGAAATTTTTTTAGAATAACATTAACATCAGTTGCTTAAATTTATCTTGTAGAAAAATCATAAAATAAATTTCAACAATTAGTTTTTGTGAAATTTCACAAATGAATTAACATCAATATATACATATATAGCCAGCTTACCCTTTCATATAGCAAACTTTTGTTTCCGGTTACTTGGCTAAAAATGCTGATATTTTGTTTTCCCCATTCTTCCCTTCTAAAATATTTCATTAAATTGTGTATTTGCAAAAAATGTCTCTTTTTATGTGTGTAAGTATTCTAATATTTCATTACAAACATTTTGTATTTATTACAACACAAAAGTAGTGATTATATTTATTCACACAATACCAGTCATACTTCTCATTATACTCATTCACTAACAGAACACTTACTACAGTCTCTGGAAACCTATTCCACCTCTTCACCAAGAAAAATCTATTTTATATACTCATGCTAGCCACATTCTTATACAATTTCCAGAGCATACAATTTCAAAAAGTCTTCTTTATCAAGCATGTAAAACCCTTTTAGTGACTTAGCCTGTAAAACTTCTGTAGTGACTTGTATCTATCCATTGTTGTTATTATTATTATTGCTATTAATAAGAGAGACCTCCAGGGACTCGTCAAGGGAGGCTGCATACTACATACACACATGCACACACACACACACACACACACACACACACACACACACACACACACACACCAGCTATCATACTTGTTCTTGAATTCATTCCCACTGAATTGCACACACAATATCCAATGGCAGTCCATTTCAATCATGCACCATTCTATGAGAGAAAAATCAAGATCTCATCCTCTTCTTAGTAGCATTCATTTTCACCTTCCAAGGATGCCCTCGTGTCCTTACGCCACCCTTCATAAAATAAAAAATTCTATCAACTGAAATCCTGTATGATCCTTTCAGAAGTTTATAAGACTTAATCATATCACCCCTCTTTCTCCTTTTTGCTTGTGTCTGCAGTTTACAAATTCTCACTCTGTCTCCATAATCAGTTTTCCATAATGCTGATATCATTTTTAACACTCTCCTTTGCATTCTCTTCACTGTATCAGAATCACAACAGAAACCAAGAGATCACCTGCACAAAATTGTCCAAGTGAGGTCTTCTCAAGGCCTTGTAAAGAGGCAAAATGACATCCTTATCTTTACATGTCAAAGTAACTAACACTCCAAGATCCCTAGCTTGATCAGTTTCCTTTAGCATAATTCCACCAAAATAATGTGACATTGGATATCTAATCATGCCAAAGTGCATGACTTTACATTTATTGACAATGAAGCGACATTAATTTTCCCATGCCCACAATTCCAGCCTATTCAAATCATTCTGTATTTGAATAGGCTGGAATTAGAATGCTGTATATCACTTACATTCCTGATTACCTTACCTGTCTTTGCATCATCAGCAAATAGTTGTATGTTGTGCCTGTCAAATCAAATGATTATTTTAAATTTTGAATTAGAACAACAAGAAAAATTAGTCAAAAGTTTAATCTTACACTGCTCAAGTCAGATATCACTATAGAACTGTCAAACAAATATTGCTTCTCATCTTTCCAAAATTTTCATTGGCAGTCAGTGAAGCAGCTCAATATACCTTAGGAAGAGAATGCATCAATAAACCTTGGACTACTCATATTAGAGATTTGTGATCAGCAGAGAAGTTTATGACCAATTAGACATAACAATGAATAATATAATTATCTGAATAGACAGATTAAAAGGGAGATAAAGCTTCAAAAAAATAAGTGGTTATCCAAAAAATGCAAAGAAATTGAGGATAATCTTTATAAGAATAACCATACAACAACATACCGAATAATTAAGAAACTAACAAAGCTTTTTTATTTGTAAGAGCTAAACAATTGAGAATGAGGATGGAACAAATATTACTGATCATGGAAAAAAATATTTGAAACTATGGCATGATTATTCAAGTAAACTATTAATTTATGATGATAGCTTGGACTAACAAAATTTAGATGGAATTTTTCTAATGATAACAGAGAACAGTGATTATCCTATACTTAGAGAAGAAGTAGGAAGAGAAATCTTAGATCAAAAACAGGAAAAACAGCAGTAACTGATAATATCCAAACCTCCTTGAATCTCCACAAAAACAGCAAATGTCAGAGTACATACAATTCACAGACACAATATAGCTTGTTTTCTTAGTTGCTCTGCTTCATTAATGAATGACAGAATCTGTGTCCATTATTCAGTGTGACTAGGAATAAATTTACACATGGATCATTGAGTCTCCATACATCACACCTCTTACCACTCTGTTCCTTGATTGCTCACCTGCATCCCTCATTCTCTTTTCTCTAACCCTTTCTCTCTGTGTTTCCCCTACTTACCTGCTGTCTCTGGTTCCAGCACTCCTTCGCATTCTTCTCATTCCCTCTCTCCAACTGTTTCCATTCTCTCCTCTTCTATCATTCCCATAATTCTCTCATAATAACTTTCTCAAAATAGTAGAGGAAAGAAGAAAAATGAAACTTCAGAGAAATGAAGAAGGTTAGACAGGCAAGTGTAGATTTCCAGAAACAGGCTAGGAAAGATAAGGAAAAACATATAAACAAAAGCTGCAAGGAAATTGAAAAAAGCAATATTATGGGTAGAATAAGAGATCTGTTTAGAAAAATAAATTATGTTACAGGAAAGTTTATCCCTAGATTATCAATTATAAAAAAGTAAGTTTGGAAAATATCTGATGGAAGAACCAGTGAAAAAAAGATGGAAAGAGTATATAGAAGATTTGTACAAGAAAGATAATAATATTGATGGATAATTTGAAAGGAGAGAATTTGTTGGGGAACCCATGATAATGAAAAGTGATGTCAACAGTGGAACAGCTGCCAAAATGAAAAGACCCTTTAACTGATGGGGTGTCTGGAATTATTAACAGCAGCTGGGGATGAAGTAGATAATAAATTGACTGAAATTTGTCAATATGTTTAGAAGAAATTATATTGGCTTAGAGATTGGAAAACATCTGTATTCATCCCAATTCCAAAAAAATCAAATCCCTGAGATTGTGAGAATTATATAACTATTGCTTTAATTTCACATGCATGTAAAGTTATGTTGAAAGTGATCCTGCAAAACCTGGAGCCATGTGTGAATAGAGAAATGCCACAAGAACAGACAGACTTTAGGAGAGGTTGAGGAACTAGAGACCAAATAGCAAACATAAGATGGATTATAGAAAGAACAAGAGAATTTCAGAAGGAAGTATTCATCTATTTTATTGATTATAAGAAAGCTTTTGATTGTGTGGATCAAAATAGACTGTGGATTGCAATGAGATCAATGGGAATACCTGAGCATTTAATTCTCTTGATAAGAGAGCTGTATTAAAACTAAAAGCTTCAATAAAAACAGTCTTTGGAGAAGCAGACATTGTTCAAGTGGAAAAAGGGATGTGGCAGAGTTGTATACTGTTGCCCTACCTTTTTAATATTTATAATGAATATATTATGAGAATGGCTAACTTAGACAAAGATCCAGTTGGAATTAAGGATTGTGGTTGTCTTGCCTTTGTAACAAACTTTGTGTTGTGTGCTCTGAAGATGCTGGATATAATACCAGCAAAATATTAGCTTTTAAGTTAATAAACAGTTATTTTCTTAACCATCTGTGTTCTTATTATACCGTGAAACCTATTACAACATGTCTGATGAACACATAAGCCTATCCATGCGTATAAATAATTTAAGATATGCAGATGATACAACCCTCATAGCAGAAACTAAGGAAACTCTGGAGATGCTGATTCTATTTGTTAAGAGGGAAAGAAACAAAGCACAGGCTTAATTTAAACATCAGCCAAATAAAAGTGATGACTTCTGGCAATTTCAATAAATTTATAATATAGGGAGATAAAATAGAAATCATTGAAAGTTATGATTTACTGGGGTCCAGAATCAGAAATGATGGTAAATGTGAAGATGAAATTAAGAAGGGTAATCATGAGAAAAAAAGCTATGTTAAACCTGACAGAAATTATGAAAGACAGAGGTGTAAGTAAGACCATGAAAGTTAGAATTGTCAAAGCAATGGTATTTCCAGTAGTGATGTATGGATGTGAAAGCTGGATTTTTAAGAAGAAAGACAGAAAATGAATTGATTTATTTGAATTATAGGTGTGAAGGTGACTATTAAGAATCCCATGGACTGCAAGAATGACCAATAAGAAGATTTCAGAGAGTATAAAGATAGAATGCTACTTGGATTGGAGGCGATGATCGCTAAACAGAAGTTAATGTACTTTGGACATATTATGCAAGCTGATGAGTCATTTGATAAGGCAGTTATGTTGGGGAAATTGAGGGAATGAGAAGAAGAGGAAGACCACAAAAAGAGTTGGATGGACAACATAAAAGAACTTACCATGTTCTTTTACGTTGCTGAAAAGAAGGACAAGAGACTGAGTGAGATGGAGAGCTTTTGTGCACAAGGTCACCAAGAGTCAAAAACAACTGGATGGCACATAGCAACAACATAGCATATTATCCTGATGAAAAGTAGCTATTAACATATGCATTATTGGTAAGTGAAAGGATGCACCTATGTAGCGTTCAGACAGAATAGGGCATTCAGACATTGCTTTACCAGATGAAGGAGCCGTAATGCATGCCAAGAAACATTCAAAGTTTCTTAGCATGCATTAATTGTGCACACATATACTAACTCTCATCACCTTCCTACCAGTTTATTATTATTCAGAACCTCCATGGAGTCACAAGACTCATCTTGAGAGGCCCATTCTAGACAACATAAAGTCCATCAAACTCCTTAAACTCATTCACTATTTCTGCTTTCATTACCCTATCAGGCAAGAATTCTGCAGTCTCCAACCACTCTCCATGCAGGAAAGCCACTTCTCATCCATTTGTCTACCACTTCCACTCAACCGTGTAACTGCCTCTCAACAGTTTGTCTCAGTCATATCACCTCTCCTTCTGTCTAACAAACTTTGCAGTCCACATTCCCTCAGTCTATCCTCATAACTAATATTGTACAGTCCCTCTTTCCAAGGTTATTTTATCCCCTAAGCGCAATAATCCAGATGTGATCTGATTAGAACTTTATACAATGGAATCACCACTCTTCTATCTCTGCTAGTAATTATCCTTCTCAGTATTGTATCAGTCAATTACCTTCACCACCTTTGCAATATTACTATTACTATTATTACGGGCAACTCCAGGGAGTCATTAGACTCATCGAGGGAGGCCCCAAATCATATTCATCACAACTATTTGACATTCATACAGTATCTATCATACCTCGCCTTAAACTCATTCACTGTCACAGCATCCACCACAGACTCAGGGAGCGCATCCCACTCATTCACTACTCTAAAAGTAAAGAACCCAGCTCTAACACCTTTACTAACCACACTTTTGCCCAGTTTCCATGGATGTCCCCTAGTCCTCCCACAACCAGCCCTGTTCTCAAAAATATCTTCTGAATTAATTTTATAGAAACCCTTCAGTAATTTGAATGTCTCAATCATATCTCCCCTCCTCCGCCTATCAACCAATTTTTGCAACCCACAAATCTTCAACCTGTTCTCATACGGTTCATTCCACAGACCTGCTATCATCTTGGTCACTCGCCTCTGGATCCTCTCCACCTCCTCCCCATCAAGAAGAAACCTAGGTGACCAAATCTGAGCACAGTAGTCTAGATGGGGTCTTATCAAGGCTCGATACAGAGGAACAATAACCTGCTTGTCTCTGCTTGTCAACGTATTCTTCAGCAACCAAGTGATTTGATGAGCTGTTTTGGCCACTTTTGCAATGTGTCCCCTAAATTTCAATTCCTTATCTACCAACACTCCTAAATCTCATGCCTCATCAATTTCCTGGAGCACGGTTCCACCAATGCAGTAAACTGCCGCCAATCTTTTCACCCCAAAATGCATAACCTTACATTTTGCCACATTAAACTGACATCCATTCTCCTTAGCCCAGACCTCCAATCTATCCAAATCATCCTGCAAAATTTTGACGTCATCTGCATTCACTATTGCCCTACCCAACTTCGCATCATCCGCAAACAAATGAACTGTTCCTCTCAGATCATATCCTATATCATTTATGAACAAATTAAACAGCAGTGGTCCAAGAACAGATCCTTGTGGCACACCCCTAGTCACAGGACATCTTGTGGACTCTACTCCCGAGTAAACCACTCTCTGATATCTCTCCGTCAACCACCCTCCTATCCATCTCACCAACCCTATGTCCATTCCCATATGCTGCAATTTACTGATTAGAATTCCATGTGGAATCCTGTCAAAGGCCTTGGCAAGGTCCAGTAGAATCACCGTAAACCCATTACCCTTATCCAGTTCAGCCGTCACTGTGTTATAATACGTGAGCAAGTTACTGAAGCGTGACCTACCCTTCACAAAACCATGCTGTCCCCGATACAGTATCCCATTTTCTTCTATCCAATCTTGTATTTTCCTCTTGACTATTTTCTCTAAGACCTTGACAATGATTCCTGATATGCTAATCGGTCGGTAATTTACAACAGCAGTCTTGGAACCACCTTTATGCAGTGGAACTATTTTCCCCTCTTTCCACCCGCTCGGGACTAACCCAGACCCGAGACTCAAATTAAACAAAATGGTCAAGGGTACTGACAATTCTTTAGCTGCTTCTCGTACAACACGAGCTGGTATACCATCCAATCCCACAGATGTATTGACATTGAGGTTATGCAATAGACTACTCACCTCCACTTCATTAACCACAATTCCCGTATGATCTACTGGTTTATTCGTTTCTGCAATGTCACCACCTGGATGATATACTTTTGCAAAATGCTCACTCAGTAACTCAACTATCTCAACTGATTCAGTTACCTCCCTACCATCGGCATTCTTTAAAATCAATCTGCCATGTACATTTTTCCTTTTACTTGCTACATATCTAAAAAACTGTTTAGGATTCTCTTTAGCCTGCATGGCCAATGTTCTTTCATAATCCTTTTTTGCTTTTCTTACCACACTCGTCACCCTTCTGGCCTGCGCTTTATACCGTTCATGTGCCTGCCGGTCACCCTTCTCCTTAAATTCCCTCCATAGTTATTTCTTTTTTTGCAACTCAAGCTTAATGGTGTTATTCATCCATTTAACCCCAACTTGATTTATTATTCGGACTCTAGGTATACAGTCAGCCATTGCTTCATGCAAGCACTTCTTAACTACCTCCCATGCACTATCAACTTCTAGTCCTTGCAGTTGTACATGCCATGGCACTGAACCAATCAAACTCCTAAGCTTGTCATACTTTCCAGCCCGATAATTCCACATGTACCCTGTCTTAATTGAAATTTCTACACCTTTAGCCACCTCCCAAGTTAAGACCCTATGATCACTCTCACCGATTGGTGGCAATGTGGTCATATTTGTTACAGCCAAATCCTCAGATGTAATTACTAGGTCAAGCACTCTCTGATCCCTAGTATTTTCCATTACATGCTGTCGCAGATAGTTATCCCTTAATAACCGCATAAAATCCAGTTCCTTCCTCCCGTGTGTCCTCTCCTCACTCCAATCAATGCGACCATAGTTGAAATCTCCCATAATAATCACCCTCCTTCCACCCATTTCTTCTATTTGCTTGTGCATACTGTCACCACCATCTTTTCCATCACCTGGTCTATAGCAGCACCCAATTGTATATTTAGTTCTGCTAGCCACAATCTCACACCAAATGGCCTCAAATGTGCTCTTTTCTCTATCCTGCAATTCAACTTCTATTCTCCTTGGCTGGAGCTCATCAGCTATCATCAACAATACTCCTCCCCCCATTTTATTCTCTCTGTCATTCCTGAACACACTATACCCATCATATTCAATCCCACTAGTTATATCATCTACAGTCAGCCATGTTTCACTAATACCTATAACCTGTGGTCTGGAAGTGCCAACCATGGCCAAAAACTCTTCCTTCTTGTTCCTAATACTCCTAGTATTAGTGTACATGAATTTAAGACCCCCATTAGCCCCAACCCTACCTTGATGCCTTATATTAACTATCCCACTCAGATTTGTTGTCCTTATTTGCTCTGGCATATTATATTCGTTCTTACATTCAACTGCCTCCATAAGGACTGTATCTCTACTCCCCCCCCCCTAACAAATCTAGTTTCCCTGAATTTGCACATCCACTACATTCAGCAACACTTTCTCAAGTCTTCTTAAACCGTAACCATTCAAATGCAAGCCATCCATCTTATACAGATCCTTTCGCCCATCATACTCACTCCATACATCCACAAATTCCACACCACTCGTCATACATAACCCACGCATAAAGTCATTCGCAATTATAGCCCTCCTTTTAAACATTTCACTGTCATACCGTGGCAAAAGACTAATCATTCTAACTCTCTCACTCTTTTCTTTTGCTACCTCAAACAATTCATTCAGGTCTTCTATCATTTCCATTTTATCTCCTTTCAAATCATTCGTACCTGCCACAACAATCATTTCTTTCACCCTTTCCTTTTGCTCTCTAATAGACGCAGTTACGTCCTTTATGGTCGCACCAGGTTGGTACGATTTTGTCAAATCCTCTACTAACACACCTCGTACTAACGAGTCTCCATACAGCACTCTATCCTTCATTTTGTTCATGTTCACATTCATACGTCTATTTTTCCTGTCATACCTTTTATTATTGGTTGGTTCATTCAGTCTACTTTTGTTCATGCACTCGAGCTGCTGTTTTGCTCTTTCTATCGCACTATTCAACAACGCGATCTCACTCAATGCATCTATCTCATCTTTTTTGTTCTCTGAGAAACCATTTATACTATCATTCACACTTTCTACATTCACACTCTCACAATTTTCATGTACAACCTTGCCGTTTCTTGTCATATCCCTATTTCCTTCATTCTGAAGGTTGACAAAAATATCACACTCACGATCCGAAATACACTTCAATTCCTCATTCTCCCTACATTTTCTACACACATTCAATCCTTTATTAACATCTAACCACACTCCGACCGCACTCCGCAAAACGTACATTTCACAGCTAGTACACTGACTCATTTCTTTTATGCTACCGTTCTTTGATAACGATGGCGAACCTTCATTACTGGCCGCCATTTTCCTTCGCACAGGTGCCATACTTATCTCTAACGTGTTTTGTCAAATTATACGTTATAACACACCAAAAATAGATGCACTAAAATACGCAAGGCAAACAAAACAAAACTACACAATATTAAGTAATTTGTATCGATAACTGAAAATAATACTTATCTTATCTGGAGCTTGCACGAACACTACACATTACGAATTCATCTAGCGGCGACTTCTCGACATAGATTATGTTATAAAACACTTTAATACACTAACCACGCTAATAAAGCTCCAATAATATACCAAAATTAAACACTTAAGTCCATTAAATTGAATCCAAAACACCAATAAATCAACAAAAAACACAAATCTCTCAGGAGCTCTCCGATAGCACGTCCGTTCACCAGCTAGCCTTGACACCAAAAAAAAAAAAAAAAATATGTCCCCTCAACTTCAAGTTTCTATCAATTATTACTCCAAAGTCCCTTCCTTTAGTACAGCTTGATCAACAGAGTATGCAGCCTCTCACCAAAGGGCTACCACATTTGTACTGTTACTAATAACCCTTCCCAACTTCACGTCATCTGCAATTAACTGAATATCCCATGCAAGCCAGTGACAGTGTCATTGATATATAGGTTAAAGAGTACAGGTTCCAGTGCTGAGCCCTATGAAACCACACTTGCGACCTTCTGCTTTCTTGATATTGTTCTTTCATACATATCTTGGATAGCTATCAGACCATCAATCCCCCAGTCCAGTTCACTAACCCAACATCTAAACCCATATGTTGTAACTTAAATCTCAGCTTATCATATAGCATCCTGACAAATTCCTTTGTCTTCTTCTTCTCTTCACGTATTAGGCCTAGTGGCCCTTTGCAAATTCCTTTGTAAAATCTCCCCCAAAAAAAGTTGGCAGTATATAACCACTCTTGTTACTTTATTAAAGAAGGCAATCAGATTACTAAACAAGAATGTTTAGTAATCTGATTGCCCCTTATCAAATCATACTGATCCTCATAAATAATATTACCCTCATCTGCCCAATGCTGCATATAATCTCTCACTGATTTCTCTAAAATCTTAATGACTACAGAAGAAATACAAACCGGTCTATAGTTTGACACTTCCATTATACCACCACTTTTATTCAATCGCATTTTACCCTCCTTTGACTCCTTGGGGATCTTTCTCATAGCCAGACTCGCATTAAAAAGTCAAGTTAACTGGAGCTATCAGGTGTTTAGCACATTCTTCAAAACACATGGCAGTATTCCATTCCCATTGCCTATTGACATCCAGAGTACTTAGTATTTGAAACACACTGTACTCATGCATTTCTAAACCTTGAAACCTCCCCATCCCTCTAGTAATAAAACCTACTTTTCCAGGATGTAACATCCCAGTCTTTTCATCAGTCACTCTCCCATTTTTGTCTAATAGCTTCATTTTTCCACAATCATTTCTCCTCCTACTGGCAACATAATGAAAGAATTCCTTTTTTGGATTTTTCCTGGATCTCAGGGTTAATCCCTTCTCATATTCAAGTGTTGCTTTCCTTACCATGCTAGTCACTTTCCTAGCCTGAGTCTTATATTGTAACAGAAGAAATTGCAGAGGAATTTTTCTACTAATTATGAAGGCCATTATGAAGATCAGACTTTCACTTTAAACAGATAGTTGAGACATCGGGGGAATATCCAAGGATCTGTACTTAAGTTTTGTAGATCTGGAAAAGACATATAACAAGGTGCCTAGAGAAAAGTTTTTCAAAATACTACAATTATGAGGTGAATGGAATACTATGCAGAGCAATACATAGTCTATATTTAAGTTGGCAGTCAGCAGTTAGAAGTTAAGGAAATACAGGAAAATAGTTTGTAAAATCAGGGGGGGGGATAAGACAGGGATGCGCATTATCTCCACTCTTATTTATCATCTATATGTATCAATTATGAAAGAAAGTGGCATTAGGCCTGATATTGGAATTGGAGATATCAAACTTAGCTCTTTGCTTTATGCAGATGATGTTGTACTCCTAAACACATCTAGTGCAAGTCTCCAGGATTCTCTAACTAAACTAAATAACAGCTGTACCAAATTTGGCATGAAAATCAGCAATAAAAAGACCAAAATTATGAAAATAGGCAGAAGCATAGAAAACTTCTGCTGCATTCTGAATGGAGATCCTATAGAACAAGTAAAATATTTCACCTATTTAGACACAGTTTTTAGTGAAGATAGCAGGTTAAATCCAGAAATAGACAACAGAATAAACAAAGCTGGTATGGTGAGTAGCCAGCTGGAATAAATTTATATGGAATAAGAGAGAAATTAGCCCAAACACAATAACTAGCAGTATGTTCAAACCAGTTTTGAGTTATGAATCTGAGAGTTGGGTTAGAAATAAAGCACTTGATCTAATACTAGAAACCATAGATATGAGGGTTCTGAGAAAAATTAGGAGAGTGAACTGATAGCATCAATGACAGAATCATATTAAAAATGAAGATATTAGAAAGGAACTTGACATTGAAGAATGTGTCAGCAGAGCTAATCTAAGGTGATATGGCCGCTTAAATAGAATAGGCGAGGAAAGGTTAGCAAAACAGGTATTTAATTACCTGTTTTGCTGTTGATGTAGGATAACTAATAACTAAGATGGCAGGAAAGAGATCCAGAAGAAGACCAAGTTCTAGGTGAATTGATTCAGTCAGAAGTGCTTTAGAAGCATGAAATGTTAAATATGACAATATTAGAGTGTTCACAAGTTATAGATTGATTTGGAAAAAAATTGTTGATAGGAGATTAATAATAATGTAAACTTAATCGTGTAATTTTGCCTAGCAACCTGAATACCCTTTGAGGATACATATGAGGAAATTGATGATGATGACTTCTTCATCAGTCACTCAACTCCCATTTTGGAATTATAGACATGTTAACACAAGAATATTTTAATATTTGCCAAATATTTCAGTCTGAAACTAACAGACTATCTTCAGTGGCTACATAGGAATAGTTTTTAACAAGGTTGAATACCAACAATTAAGCACTGAAAAGTAGAACGAGCCGCATGATGTTACATTGCTAAGCATTAAAGAGAGGAAAAATTTCATCAAAGTGATGACTAAATTATAGATATTAATTCACAATTTCATATAATAATCTTAATTTATAAATAACAATAATGTAGGAACTAAAAGTCTCAATTAAAAAAAGAAAATTATTTTAATGTGTTATCCTGATTAAACTTTCCCATATTTTTGATATGGATATAGTCATTTCGATTCAAGTTAGGGCATTGAATAGGCACTCTCTTTGAATAGGCGTTCAAATTTATAGTGACATCTGTGTAGAAGGCGAGTCTTGGATCAAAGGATGTTGTGGCTTGTCTCTATCCCGTGCAGAGTCAATCCAGACTTATCGGATTTGTGGTGTGCAGAATGTATGATTGATGCTCTTGAATTCTTTTTTTCTATAGAGCATCCTGTTTGTCCAAAGTAGGAGGACAGATTGCAGTTGCAAGAAACTTGATACACACACACACACACCAGGCAGAGACATAGTTGAGCGTTTATCTTTAGAAGAGGGGGAAATAGGTCAATATTTTGTTAATAGGTATATATAAGTGGCTGTTAAATCATATTTCTTCAGAATTCTTGAAATTGGTTCTGAAATCCCAGAAATATATGGAATTGAAATTAGACATATTGATTCTTTGTTGTTCTGGATTGGAGTGTAGGAATCGAACAGATGTTGTGTACTGTTTTCGGAGAAGCCATTTAATTTCATATGATGTTTGATAGTTGAAAGTTCTTTCTGTAATTCATGAGGAGCTGAACAATTAGTTCTAGCTCATCGGATTAAACATTTTATGATTCCTGTTTTTTGATAAGGATGAGGAGCAGATTGTTTGAGAATATAACTTCCAGTGAAAGTGGATTTTCTGTAAACTGTTGTTAGAATACCTGAAGGTGAACGGATGAGGAGGATGTCTAAGAAGGATAACTTATTGTCTTTTTCAATCTCCATGGTAAACTTAATACAAGGATGTAAGGAATTGATTCTGGCTAAAAAGGAAGGTAAGGAATCTCTGTTATGAGGCCACACTGAAAAGATGTCGTCTATATATCTCACCCAAAAGAATGGTTGAGGGAATATAGATGAAAACAGGATGTCTTCTAGATGTTCCAAATAAAAGTTGGCTAGAGCAGGTGAAAGTGGACTTCCCATGGCCGTTCCTTCTACTTGGTCGTAGAATTTGTTTTGACACAAGAAATATTCAGAGTGCATGACATAATCAAATAATTGCAGGCGTAGACTTCTGTGGCTAATTGTTTCAAAAGATATATTTCGGCGATTACACCACATTTTTTTATTGTTTACACCACATTTTTCAGTTATATAAAACACTGAAATAATAGTTCCCGACAAGTTTCATAAATCGTAGGCTTTACATCTTCAGGGGTTAAATAGTATTTAAGTTATACTATTTAACCCCTAAAGATGTAAAGCCTATGATTTACGAAACTTGTTGGGAACTATTATTTCAGTGTTTTATATAACAATAAAAAAATGTGGTGTAATCGCTGAAATATATCTTTTAAAATCAAATCATTTTATAATATCTTGTGGGAAGATGTCCAACTTTTATTTGGAACATCTAGAAGATGTCTCTTTATACCTTTTCCTTTTTCATTTGCAGTTTCTATTTGATATTGTTTGTCATCCTGTTTACACCAAATCATATTCACTTTTTCACTGAAGATTTACAACTTGCACTGCTGCTAATAAATATTTCTTCACTAGTTGGCATGCACTGATCTGATATCTTGCTCTTCCAATTCTTCCATCCATGGACCCATCTTACTAATGTCTAAGATTATTATAATCACCTGTCTAATAATTCCATATAAATTCCTTTCATCTAGATACTTCTGCATGTCTATTCATCTCTCCAAGACAAGACTGCGTGGTCATTCTCTCTCCCTCCCTCTCATTCCAACTAGGAGTAGGGATGACATCACAGTTACAATTAGATCCTCTGATGATATGACCATATCCAAAATTCTTGAAATTTCTACTACATGTTGACTAAGATATTTGTCCCTCTTGAATTATAAAAATTCCATTCCTGTACTGCTCTTACTACATGCTGTTTCCTCTTCCCAGTTTATACTGCTGTAGTAGTTAAAATCTCCCATAATGATCACTTGTTTTGCAATTGCCAAAATCAACTGCCTGACATCTCCTGCTCTTAACCCTCTGTATTCTCTGGCTTATAGCAACATTCCACTAAATATTTTTTCTTGTCTACCTTCACCTCACACCATACGCTCTCAAAACATTAATGTCTTTTTTCTCTAAATCCTCCACTCTGAAAGGATACAACTCATCACTTAACCTAAGTAATATTTCACCACCATGTTTGCCCTTTCTCTCCTACCGAAATATGCTATACCCTGCTGCTGCTACTCCTGTCAGCATATCATCTTCTGTCAACTATGTTTTGCTGATCTCAATAATTTTCAACATGCTGAAGCTATCTGTGCTACCAATTGATCTCATTTGTTTTTGATACTCCTGGTTCGTATAAGGAAACATCAATGTATTGTCAGTGTTTCTATAATTATTATTCTCTCCAGACTCTACTTGACTCTGCAATATTCCGTAGCGCAATTGGAAGAACGACGGTACATTGCGCCCTTCGATTGGAATAGGCCTAAGTTCGATTCTCGTCGCGACGGGAGGAATCTTTATCTGGTCGATTTCAATCGATGGTGAGTTAGCCGATCTCATACGGAGGTAGCAGGGTTTTTTCTCCCGGAAACTCGGGTTTTTCATCCCGCATACATACAAATCGGCCCTTCAGAACACACGCAATTTACAGACAAAAATTACTAGTTGTGGTGGTGTTGGAGGTGGGCGGTAGATGGCGTTGATTCGTAGTAGAGGTAAGGTGTAGACAGTTCAAAATGTCCTCCTGCGATGAGTCTTCGGACTCCTTGGAGGTATCAGGAATAATAATAATAATAATAATAATAATAATATACCACACATCCCCCCCCCCTTCTCTCAAGTGTGACTATTCCAGTTATTCACATAAGAAGCCACATTTTCTCCATGGCTATGCCCTTCCTCATTTAAATGCAGTCTATCTCTTGTATACAGCTCCCTTTTATCCTCAAATGCACTCCAGGTATCCACATAATCCAAGCCTCCCTTTCAACACATTCTTGTTATCATTCCATTCATTATTGATGCTCTTCTCCTCAATTCTGCATTATCATAGATGGGTAACCTACTATCTTTCCTCTCACACTATTCTGCTGTACAACCTCAAGCATTAACCATATTGCTTTGGCAAACTTTCTATTATAACAACTTGTTCCTTATGAGCTTGTTGTATTATCTAAGTTAAATATATAACTTTTATTTATATAATCAAATTTTATAATTTTTTTTTTGTTATTTTCAGTTATATCCATATCATTTGCTAGTGACAACTAATTACCGCCTACCAGTAGATGTTGATCGTTGTCATCTTGAGGTATGCTAGAAATCATTATTTGCAATAATTTAGCATTAACTATTAATCAGTTTTAATTGTACTTTAAGGATTCATTAAAAAGTTCAGCCTGATAACATTTTTATAAATTCTCTCTCTCTCTCTCTCCAGGTGTTAGATAACCAAGAATTAATTATGCCAGTAATCCTGTTCCAAAGTCCACAGGAAAATCCTGCATTTGTGGTATGCAGGATTTTTGTAAGGTAGAGGGGGTTCTGTGGTGTCTGATTTTTTAATTATTTTTATTCGTTTATTTTTTTATCACTGCTGTCTACCAGTATGCTATTACAGATTGTACAAATTGGATGCAGTGATGAATTTGATGCAAAAATATAAATTATCAGTTGGGTGTACTGGTCATTTGGCATTGAGGAATGGTTCAGACATCATCTTGGATCGTCATTCCATTCTTTTTTTTTCACATGCCATTGCACTGTAATGATATCATGTCTTACAGTTTGTAATAACTGATAAGTTTTTTTTAAGTAACTTTTCAGTCTTCCATTTTCAGAGCACTAAAATATTATACAATCACTAACACAATGAGATGCCCTACAAATTAAAGGGATCATATGCTCAAGGCTTAATAGTATATACAGCTGTTGTCATGTTCCAATTTGCTATTTCAGCAAGGTTGTATGTCAGATTTTATTGACATGCAACTAGCATTGACATTTACTGGCCTATTTAGATTACGAAAAAGCATTTGATTCAGTTAAAACATCTGCAACACTAAAGCACTTGAAACCCAGGGAACTGAGAAACCATATATTGAAACACTAAAGCATATTTACAATAATGCAACTTCTGTAATTAAATTATATAAAAACAGTGAAAAGTTCCCAATACAAAAAGGCATCTGGCAAGACTACACCATATCTCCCAAATTATTTACAGCTACACTAGAGGAAGTCTTTAGAAGCCTTGATTGAGAAACAAAATGAATAAACATAAATGGAGAAAGGCTGCATCATCTGAAATTTGCAGATGATATTGTCCTAATAGCAGATAATCTTGAAGATCTGGAAGAAAGGCTAAATCTGCTAAATGAAGCTTCCAGAGTAATTGGATTAAAAATAAATAGAGAAAAAACAAAAATAATGAGGAATAAGTACATAAACCATAGAACTGTCAAAGTTGAAAACCATGAAATAGAACAAGTTACTTCATATGTATATTTGGGTCATTTGTTATCCTTTGAGGATTGCCAGAGAAAAGGATTGAATGAAGAATTCACCTTGGATGGATGGCTTATGGGAAAATGAGAGACATATTCAGAAGTGACATCCCTATGAGTCTAAAAAGGAACGCTTTCAACCAGTGCATACTTATTGTCCTAACATGCGGAGGAGAATCATGGACTTTAACAGAAGCCCTAAACAAAAAGCTGAGAACATCACATGGAGAGAAGTATGCTAGAAATAAAATTAAGAGATAGGAAGACAAATACCTGGATAAGATCTCAAATAGGGATCATGGATATTGTAAAATACATTAAACAGGCTAAGTGGAGATGGGCTTACCATATTGACAGATGCAGTGATGGGAGATGGACTAGAAAAACAACAGAGTGGAGACCAATAGATGGAGCAAGACAAAGAGGAAGACCGAGAAGAAGGTGGAAGATGAACTGGAACAAATTGCAGGAGTGAGATGGATGGGAGAGGCAGAAAATCGACTGGTCTGGAAAATCATGGGGGTGGTGGGGACCTTCATCCAGCAGTGGACAGAACCAAAAGGTGGAAGAAGTATGTCAAATTTTATTCAAAATAAGATCATGTTCAATTACAATTTTTGGAGGAGTTGCTTCTTCAATAAAAAAATCTTTAATAATGATTAAATTTAGTATATATGTAGAGACTTAGTGTTTTTTTTTCCATTTTGTCATGCCATGTATTTCAAATATGTTTAAACGGTTCTTTCTTCTTTCCAAGATAGTCCTTTCTGTCTGTGAAATCCACACTGTTGTGAATGCTGTAAACACCAGAAAGGAAACAAAGAGAGAGAGAGAGAAGGGGAAATTAGCCTATTTCAGATGGTCCAGAATCTTAGTTGCGTAAATATAATTCTGATATGGTAAAGTTTTATTAATCTTTTAATTACTTAAAAGGTATAAGTAATTAAAAGTATAGGACAGTAGTATAGTATGCTCTGTCTTCTTTGGTTTTTGAGGGGAAGATGTGATTTCTTTTTAAGCAATTTACTTTTTTTTTTAAGGGCAGGAAGGCTTTGTTATTATTGTAGTCATTTAGTTTAAAGATATTTATTACAACTTGTTATTCATTATGAAGTCCCAGTCTTGCTAATGAAAACTACTTTAGCACGTTACTGAGTTTACTTCGGAATCAAAAGTTTTAGATTTGATAATAGCACTGGAGAATGGAAAAAAATGTGCTAACTTTCTCTTCATTTGGGGAGTATGGGCATGTGGTCTTGAGCTGGAAGACAAGCAGCTAGTTGTGGTCTCAAAAGACATAGATTCAGAAGACAGCTTGGATAGATATCTGGAAAGAGAACTTGGAGAGAAGGAGATTAACCCTTTAACTCCTACAGTCGAGTTAACTCAAGCACAGAAAAAAATGGTGACCTTGCTACGAACGAGTTAACTCAGTTGAAGTTCATTTGACTTGGGTTTCTGTCCTTGTATGACATCTAAAGAGAAAAATTTGAACTGGTGCAACTAATCATATTAAGCACCTCCATAGCGCAATTGGAAGAACAACGTACATTATGCCCTTCGATTGGAAAAGGCCTAAGTTCGATTTTCGTCATGATGGGAGGAATCTTTATATATGGACTTTTTCAATCAAAGGTGAGTTAACCGATCTCATATGGAGGTAGCAGGGTTTTTCCCTCCTAGAAACTTGGGTTTTTCATCCTGCATACAGACAAATCAGCCCTTCAGAACACACACAATTTACAGACAAAAAATTCTAGTTGTGGTGGAGGGCGGTAGATGGCGTGAATTGTGTACTTCAGATGAAGAAGATCCTAGTAATTCTACATAAATTAATGTGTGTAATTTGCTTAATCAAGTGGACGCCCTCCCTTGATTATGCAAATTTTATAAAACACTATTATTACCATTTTTGTGAGTGAACAAGTGTATATCAAGAATGTATGATGCCATCCAGACTTCTTACTTCAGTAAGAATTTTAATTGATTTTATTTATAAATTTTTTGTAAAATTAATTCAGCACATGGGACAATGTCAGTAGAATATAAAATCAGCAGTTAAAGGATTAATACTACTTGAGAGTTAAGAAATATATGAAGATAGTAATAAGGGTTTGTACACCCAAAAGTAGAAGGATAAATTGGATAAGAATGAAGTTAAGCAGAAATTGTCAGAGAAGCAGTGGTTATTGGAAGGATATTGTGAACAGTGTATTAACAAGTCCTAAATACAACCTAGAGAAGTGATGAGTGTAGTCAAGAGAGCAAACACGTTAGGCACAGTAAATAACTTTAATGAAACAGCCCAGATATTTCTTACTGAAATTAACAAAACATCATCATCAATTTGTGGAAATAACAAGCAATTCAAAGAACAAAATACAAGGTAAATACAACAATCAGAACTTCTTTAAAGAAACATTCATATTTTAAACATATTCTATGTAGAAGATGAGCCTCATTCTAAAGGATACCGCATTTAATATCAGTACTATGTTGTCCAAGACCAGACTTATGAGGTTTAAGATAATCAATGTTAGTATTGATGTTCGTTAATTCTATTTTCCGCAGAATGGCCTGTCTGTCCCAATTAAGTTAGATTACATTCATAGAGAATGTGAAACACCTGCTACAGACAGAGGCAAGAGTTTATCATTGGTAGATTAGAAATTTTGTTGATAGGATAATATGTTAGTATGAGGTGAAACTTTTTCAAGATTCTGCCTATTGGTTCAGAGATGACAGAAATATGTAGGATTGGAACTCTATGTTCTATTGAAGTATCATTTGGTGTAAGAATGTGATTCAGTTATCTGTTAAATTTGACTAGGGTTGGAGATATTTGATTCCATTAAAGTTTTGATAGTGAGAAGGTCTGGTAAGGTTGAAGAAGAAGAGGAAATGCTATTTTCTCTATTAATTTATAATTTTACAACTCTGATTTTCTTGGAAGGCGTGATGTGCAGAATTTTGATGTATATGTATGGATTGAGTTTGGTGGATGAAAGGACTTATACAAGATGGATGATGTGCATTTCAATGGATTTGGTGTTTAGTCTGGGAAAAGTGTTTTTGAATGAATTGAAATTGGATGTGCAAAATAAGGGAAACCAGAGCTTTTCGTGGGGATGCCCTTAAGTGAGTAAACAGCATATACAGTTAAGCAAGAAGACAGTTGAGTGTAAGAATGTCCAAAAAAAAAAATGCTTGAGTACTGCTGGTAACCAATCAGAATGAGAATAGTTAATATAAAGTGTAAGGATAGCAGTAGGCCTAGAGGGATATTGCACTTTATGTACACTAATGCCAGGAATATTCAGAACAAGAGGGAGGAATTTTTGACATTGGATAGTTCATCCTGGCCAAAAGTTATTGGCATTAGTGAGATGTAGAACAGAATATGATATAGTTGGTGGGATGGAATGTGAAGGGTATAGTATTTCAGGCAGAATAGAGAGAAAAGAATCAGAGGAGAAGAAGTATTATTGATGATAGCAGGTGAATTATAACCAAAGAGAATGGGGGTTCAATTACAAGCCATTGAAAATAGCACATTTAAGGCCATCTGATATGAAACAGAGGCCAGCAGTACAAAATATACAGTTGATTGATGCTATAGACCAGGGGTTCCCAACCTTTTTGTTTCCTAGAGCACATTCTAAAATACCGATAGGGCAACGGGCTCCATCTATTTTTTCAAGCAAATTTTTTGAATTCTACAACATATACAGTTGATTGATGATGGCCAGCAGTACAAAATATACAGTTGATTGATGCTATAGACCAGGGGTTCCCAACCTTTTTGTTTCCTAGAGCACATTCTAAAATACCGATAGGGCAACGGGCTCCATCTATTTTTTCAAGCAAATTTTTTGAATTCTTTTGTTAAATGAATACATACAAAGTTTACATTATAATCAAATGTTTTATTACTTAAAAGTTTAAATATATATATATATATATATGTGTGTGTAAGTTAGTGTGATCTTTGGCATTGCATTTCATTGGCCAGTGCTTCATAATTAGGAGAATATGATGATATTCCAGTTCTTAAACTGGAATGAACAACTTCGAATGCACGTCTACTTTACATTGTATGTGTTTAATACTCGTCATGTGTCATTAACGCATGCGTCATATAGCATACCATGAATTGTTGCATGATTATTTCAACCTATATGGCACACGGTTGAACAGTGGCAGGCACACACAAATTGGTCGATGGGCGCAATGGTGCCCACAGGCATAGGGGTGGGAACCCCTGCTATAGACTATATATTGATGATATATATTGATACTGCATATATTCATACTGCCCTCCACTCATTGAGCAAATAAGCTCAATGAGTGGAGGGCAAATAATTATTATTGGGGACTTCAATTATAAGACCAAAGATTGGAAGGAGGAAAAGACCCATGAGAGGAAGGAAGTACGATTTATGCAGTTACTAAGAAATAATTACTTGATGCAGCATGTGATGGAATGTAGAATGTACTAGGGGTTTGAGAGTGCTAGATCTAGTAACTGCATCAGAGAAGTTGTCTTTCACTAAGATGATCACATTGCCACCAACTGGTGAGAGTGAACATAAGATCTTCACCTGGGAGGTGGCTAAATGTGTGGAAGTTTCACCTAAGAGAAGAGTATATGTGAAATAACAGGACTGGTAAGTATGACAAACTTAGGAGATTGCTTGGAGCACTATCATGGCATGAAAAACTGCAGAGGCTGGATGTTGATACCGTATGGGAAGTGGTGAAGGAGTGTTTGAAGGAAGTAATAGCAGACTGCATACCTAGAATCAGGAGGATAAATCAAGTGGGAGTTAAATTGATGAATACTATCATTAAGCCTGAGCTACAAAAAAAAAATAATAATTATGATGGGAATTCAAAGAGAAAGGTGGCCAGCAGGCACGTGAGCAGTACAAAACACAGGCCAGAAGGTTAAACATTATAGTTAGAAAGACAAAATCACAGTAGGAGAGAAATTAGCAGCATACAGGGCCAAAGGTAATCCCAAAGAGTTCTTTTGGTATGTTACAAGTAAAAGGAAGAAAGGGAGAATTCCTCAATATGATTGAGAATGCTGAATAATACTAGCCTCTAAATATTGCTGATGTGAGGTTTTAAGCCTTTCAGAGTACCTAAGAGGTTTCTGGTACTGTTTTATGAAAACAGACTTCTCTGAATTAACAGTTACAGAATGTTCTACCACATCTGTACAAGACAATCCAAGTATGCTTTCAGTAAAAGTATCAGAGAATTTCTTTCTGAAATGCTTTAAGCATTTAGATACAACATGCTTATTGTCCTCAGAATTTATTCAGCTTAAGATATTCCTAGACAGAGTATCAAAAGAAGGAAGACCTGCTTCAGTAATAGCCTTAGTATTTTCAGTTTAACATTAAAATCTGCCTTAGTATCAAAACTTAGTATTTTCAGTCAATAAACAATAAAATTGGACCTTCTAGATGAGTCTTTGACTCCATGGGGTCTTAGGGTAATAATAATAAACGAACTTCATGGAATTCTTTATTGAAATGAAACAAACTCGGAGCAAGTTTAATAGACAACTTGTAAGCTGGTTTAAGAAAGTCAACCCCCATGCAAAGAACAGGTCCAGATGAATAATTGCAACAGTAATCATGAAGAGCCAAAAATTCTTCACCTAAAACAACATGAACAAATTACAATAAATTGCTTGGGAGACAAGCAACTCAAGCCAAAAAAAAAAAAAAAAAAAAGAATATTTCCACTGAGATTTTCTGTGTGGCAGGTAACTCCTATTTAAATATACCTTTCAAGTTTATCTCATTATCTAAACCCCAAATGCCACCCTTTAACTTATCCTTTAAAAGTGTGAAAAACTGCCAAGTAATCAAAGTGTGTGCTCCAGCATCAAAAAAATATTTTACAAGGAAGTCCTACAATTTTGGAATCTGCGAAATTTAAAGGTTCTGAATCTTCTAGATCTAGAATTGTTGAAGTCTAACAACAAGAACAAGATTGTGAAGATTTAGAGTTCTTCACTTCTCTTCTAGGCATGTTTTGCACAACATTCAAAGACTGGGAATTTTTATATGTGCTGCTTTGACATCTTGAAGATTTAGGTTTAGCAACCCTACAGAACAGATATATCTAGATATGTGACCTATTTTCCCACATCTAGACATTTGATAGCTTTATATCCACTCATTTGTGTTCATGTAGTGTTCTTTTCTCATTAACACAATTTACATTTCTCTTATCACAAAAAGTTAATGGAAGCTGCAGTTCTGAAATTGACTTCAAAATGTTATCCTGGGTCTTTGAAATGACTAACATCTTATTATCTACTCTCTTTTCTAATTCATGCTTCAACTTCTCACGTTGCTCATCAATTTGCGTTTGAGAGTTCATGCCATTAGAACTAGCATAAGAAACTAGTACCCTGGATTTAGAGGAATTTCTCTTACATGGGAAGGAAGAGCCTTCATTCATCAACTGCATTAAGAGATTTAGCTGTATTTGGACACAAACTCTGAATCAGGGATTCTTCTCTTTCAAAACAACTTTTAATATCAGTAATCCTTTGTTTATAAACTGACCTTTTTAATTCAGGCTTCGGTGCATTTCTGAACTGATGAAGAAGATACTATTCATAAACTAACTCTCGCAATTATCAGTTTTATAATCATATAACAGTTTAGTTAACTGACCATAAAATTGGAAAACAGAGTCCTTGAACATCTGACCTCCATGAAGTCAGAGACACGTTGGAGGTACAGACTATCACACATAAAGCTCATCCACTGTGCCTTAAACTGATTCAATCATATCCCCCTCCCCTCCTTCTTCTCCTCCTCCTATTCATAAAGCTTTGCAATTTACATTCTTTCAATCTGTCTTCATACTCCACATTCCAAAGAACAGTTACCACCTTTGTGAATCTTCTGTGGACCATTTTTAACTTATCCTCATCACCGACCAAATCTGTGAACAATAATCTATATGAGGCCTTATATAATGGAATCATAACCTCTTTATTTCTGCTGGTCAAGGTCCTCTGCATCATTGTCCGATTGTGACAACTTCAAAATTTGTGCAACATGGACCCTGAATTTCAGGTCCTTGTTCATTACCACACTCCCAAATCTCTCATCTCCTCTACCTCCTTCTAAGTTTCCCCACCAAGTGTATACTTTGCATCCCATCATTGCTTACTAAATTTCAAAACTTACACTTTGCAACATTGAACTGATAGTTCCACTTACCTGCCCATTCAAACAATCTATTCAAGTTGTTGTGTAAGGCCATAACATCTACTTAACTCTGTAATCCCCAATTTTTGATCATCTGCAAATAGTTGCATATCACTAGTTAAACCCATCCCAGTATCATTAATACACAAGTTGAACAACAATGTCTCCCGGACCCCTGTGGCACACCACTAGTGACTTTCCTGTCTTGGGATACTGCATCCCCCATATACAACTTTCTGATACATATCTGACAGCCAGTGACCAATCCAACTCACTGGTCTATTATCCATTCCCATCTGTTTCAATTTATTTAACAGCTTATTATATGGCAGTCTATCAGAAGCTTTTGGAAAATCTCTAAGTATGCCATTATATATGCATCTCCCTCATTTAAGACACTTGTCACCTTGTTAGAGTACAAAAGTAAGTTGGTAAAACATGATCTCCCTTTAACAAGCCTGTGGTGACAATCATAGAGAATACTGCTGTTATCAAACCATCCTTATATAAACCATTTCTGTATCCTAGTTCTCACTAATTTTCTCCATTACCTTAACCACAACTCCAGATATACAAGATCTGTGGTATGATGAAAGCATTCAAAACAGAAAATCACCCTTTGTAAACATCTCAGACAACTTGGAAATCATCACTCTAGAAGAATTAACAGAAGCATTAATCCAAAGCAAAACAGGAAAGGCCCCAGAGAAGACAACATAAAGTTGGAACTTATGAAATATGCAGGACTTGAATTCTCACTCAGGCTACTTAATTTTTATAATATGATTTGGAAAGAAGGAAAATGCCCCCAAGATTGGACAAAAGCAATAGTTATCCCCATCTACAAAAAAGGACACAAATCTGATTGTAATAATTATTGTGGCATCAGCTTACTTAGTACCTGTTAAAAGTGTACGCAAAAATCTTACTTTTTTAAACTTAAACATATAGTAGATCCAAAATTAATAGAAGAACAAAATGGATTCAGAAAAGGCAGGTCTTGCATAGACTCTGCATTTACGTTAAAATTACTAATTGAAAAACACAGAGAAATGAACATAGAAACACACGTAGCTTTTATAGCTTACACCAAAGCATTTGATAAAATTATCAGAGAAAAACTATGGGAAATCCTGGAAGAATATGAAATACCAAACCAACTCTTTAGAGCCTTATTTAATATATATCGAGATAATAAAATATCTGTTAAGTACAATAATTTAACATCAAGCTGGAAACCAATAAATAGATGAGTACGTCAGGGTTGCCCTCTCTCACCTGTTTTATTTAATATATACATAGATAAAATCATAAAAGAATGGAAGATAACTAATGAAAGAGGATTCAAGATAAACAGTAACAACAGATTAGCTACTCTACTCTTTGCTGATGACCAAATAATCCTTGGAAGCAATGAAGATGAACTACAAAAATCATTATACAGTCTAAATAACCTGATAAAAACATATGGTGTGGAAATATCAACAGATAAAACAGAAGTCATGGCCTTCAAAGGTGCTAACCCAATAAGAAGCAAAATAGTAATAAACAACAAAATAATAGAGCAAGTAAATACATTCAAATATTTAGGATGCACAATGTCATATGAAAATGAAGCAGATATAGAACCGAAACTATCAAACTTTTAAAAAGTAACAGGCATTATAAATAAAATTTTTAAACCCAATTATGTACAAAAACACACCCGAATGAGAATCTACAATACAGTAAACCTACCTTACTTTATGGCAGTGAGATATGGACAGTAAAAAAAAAAACAGATGAAAGAAGACTTGAATCAGCCGAAATGATATTTCTGCACAGAACTGAAGGAGTCACAATAATGGACAAAATTAAAAGTAATAACGAAATCAGAAATAAACTTGGAATTACAAACTCCCTAAATGAAACAGTTTGCTACAGAGAAAAATGGAAAGAATACGTACTGAGAATGAGTAGAAGCAGAATACCTAAACAAATTCTAAATTACCAACCAAAAGATATCCAGTGCAGAGGAAGACCCTTAAAAAGATGGAATTTTAGTCTGGAACAGGCCACTTGGCTGATGATTCTTCTTCCTTTCCAGGCTCCTATAAGCCTGGAAAGGAAGAAGAATAAGATCCTGGTGAGGATGAAACATTCTTATAAATTGTTCACTGAGTACTTCTTCCTTCTATTTGCAGCATATCTGAAAAACTCTAGGATTTTTCTTGGCCTGATTAACTAATTTCTGCTCATACTGTAGTTTTACAGTTCTTATCAAATGGGTTACCTTCCTGGCCTGCTCTTTATACTCCTCATGCAATTGATTGCTACCATTATTCATCTTGTGCTGCCCCCACAAGAGATCCTCTTCTTCCAAATTTCATACCTTAATCCCTTTATTCATCAATTCAACACCTACTTTAATCAGTCTTCTGACCTTTAGAATGCATATATACAGTGACGTTTCTTAAATATCTTTTGGTCAGTTTTTCCACACAGCATTTATCTCCTTCACTCTTAATGTTTCATTCCATATTGTAGCTCCAAACTGTCTCCTAAGCTTTTCATAATCACCAGCCTTGTACTTCCATATATATATATATCCTTTCCTCAAAGAAATCTTGATATGGCTAGCCACAATCCATATGATCACTCTCACCAACTAGAAGGAAGTATGAAATCCCCCACTCACAATCCACATCCTCTGATGAAATAATCAGATCTAAAACTTTCGATCCTCATATTCCCTCCTTTACAATACCACCTAAGATAGTTGTTTCTCAAGAAATTCATTTTCCTTATTCCTAAATTCATTCCAATCTATGCTGCCATAATTATAATCACCCTTCCCTTGTTCACTAACTGAAGTTGCTTATACCTTTCTTCATCACCACCCTCTATATTCCCTGACCTATAGCAGCATCCAATTAAATATCTGTTCCTATCAACCTCTATCTTACACTATACTTACTCAAAACCACTGCCACTATTTATATCTCACATCTCCACTTTGTGTGGGCATAATTTGCCTGCTATCATCAACAGCCCTCCCCCATTGTCCTTTCAGTCCTCACGGAAAACATCATACCCTTCCATTTCTTTTCCAGTCACGATGATATCCTGACAGAACCTGGAAGTGATACCAAAGTTAAATAATGCAGAAGTCATGTTTCCTTTAACTAGCTGTAATCCAGAATATATTAATAATATGGTGTGACATCTTTTCACTACTTGTGTATAGGAAAAATATGACTTCTGCATTATTCAACCTTGATATCACTTCTGGCTCCCACTGATGAAACCTCAATAAAGGTTGAAACCTGACTGGGTAGTGACCCTTCCTATAGTGCTTAACATTGTACATACCCAAAAAGATGTGTGCTTTGCATTATGGGATACTGCGGCAATTAATGGGAAGTCGTTAGCCTCCACATCGTATTCAAGTAGCTTAGTCATGAAAATACTTTACATGCAATTTATGCTTGGGTAAAGGATAAACCAAGATATAATCTCTTGGCATCTTTAATTTAAGGCATTTACATAATTAACTGTGCAGAGATTTTTTTTTTTTTTTGCATGGGAGAACAAGGGGGGAGGAATGAGGACAAGAGACTATTTGGAAATTACAGAAGGATATAGTAACTAGTAAGAGTTAAGATATGGAGGATGGTTGGATCATGGAATTCATTGCCTGATAGAGTAGTGAACATGAAGACAGTGAACTAGTTTAAGGAATTGTATGTTAGACTTTGTGTTGTCTAAGGTATGTCTCTATGATGAGTATTGTCATTTCATGGAAGATCTAAATAATAATAGTTTTATGCAAAGATCAAGGATATTCTCTTCTTGAGGATTCTGTATATGTTCTGATTAATATTATAACAAAAATAAAAGTTTTTGTGTTTTTGAAGAGTAAATATAACATCTTGCAATGGTAGAGTTTTACTGAAATTTATAACACTTTTGATATTAAAATATTGCTTTTAATTAAAATTTTATTCTATTATGAGGTCATAATTACTAGGTGATGCAACCTCCATACAATGTACATAAATAACTTTAACACAAAGCTCTATAATTTAAGTTAATTCGTTTAAATATTCTATTTTCAAAATTATTCACATCTTAACATTATGTTACAAAGCCATCCTTTTGTTTTTAATATATTATTATATATATTGATGTTGTTTTACAGCGTCATCTGTCAAAAGAAGAATTTGAAGTACTTTTCCACATGAACAGATTGGAATTTTATCGTTTGCCAGAATGGAGAAGAAACGACCTTAAAAAGCGAGCCAAACTCTTCTGAAATGTGGAATTATGCCTTTAGAATGGAATCCTATAAATTAAATCCAGCTGACACAAAATGTTTAATTGAAAACTTGGATTATAGGCTTTCCAATATTTTTTCTTACACAATGGGATTATGTAGATAATTTTTCTGTCAGCCATTCCGTATTTCTGCACACATAGAATTTGTCATTTTAGAATCTGTTGTGTATAAATCATCTACCCTGTTCTGGTTTCAGAACCAGTAAGAAGTGCAGTGGGAATGTGTAGGTGATCAACAAGGATTTACAATATGAAATGTCATAACTCTTTCCTTTTTTTTTTTTTTTAATGTATTTCTCTTTGTGTACTGCTAGAAATATGTCCTGCAAAAATCAGATAACAATAGAAAAAAATAAAATTATGTTATATATATATATACACACACATATATGTATATTTTTATTATTATTTTGGCTGAAATTGAAATTTATTATTTTTTTATTTATTGTTTTTTTTTTAATTTTTTTTTTTTTTCCAGACAGTGATGACCAGAAGTATTTTAATTTTTGAATACCACATGCATGTTTGACTTTTTTTTCTGTCAAAAAAAGATAGATGGATATTGAAAAAGGTTCCTTTACTTTGTTATTCAGTTGTCTTAAACAGTCACTGTTTTTAAGAACAGAATTCGTCCAGTTTAAATGTATCAATTAAGGTAATTATATGATGTATATAAAGAATGAATTAAATATTAAGTATTGAGACTGTATGTACATATTCAAAAATTTAGCATTAAATGTCAGAACTGCATTTATACATCAAACCTTAACTGAACCATAAATGACTGGAATATCATTTGCTGTTAACTTAGTTTCAAAATATGAGTTTTGTTACAAATATTGATTTAGCCATTTACTAATTGTTAACGTATGGGACATTGCTTATGTCTGTGTAGCAATAACTGGCTGAATTAATAAAGTGTACTCTCATCATGTGTTGATTAATCATAAATTATCTCCTCCTTCTCCTAGTTGTAATACTAATGTGAACCCACCAAAATTATGTGGTTATCAGGCTTTTAATATAATGAATTTTTAAATTTAAACATGGAGTGTCACTCTGTCTCTTTGTGGAAATTTCTATTTTTTTTTTTATTTAGTTTATGCATATTATTTATTGATGAAATTGTCACTGTGTTTTTGATGTTTGTGAAATTTAGTGGTATCCTGTTCCTGCATTTATTTTACTATGCAATGACCAAAAGAACAGCTTGTAATAGTATGCCCACGCTTTAGAGATCTCCACTTGGAAACTTGCCAAGAATAGTCGATTCAATGCTGAAGGATAGAAAGAAATGAACAACATACAAATTGATCGTCAACACGCGAAATCACGTGCTTTATAGGTAAAATTTTCCAACTGTTATACAAGCAACATAGTTAACTACAATGATCATAAAACAGAAGTTAATTTTCCAACGTGTAATAATAAACAACTCATCCCACAATACAGATTGATTACCCTATTATCAGAATGGATTCTCCTTTTTTGTGACATGTGCAGAAGTGTCGAAGGGTCTCTAATCTGTGGGCGAACTATATAAAGAATTTTCTTCAGAATAGTATATATTGATGCAATTGGGAAATGGCTGGGACTTTTAGTGAAGTGCTGTTAGATCAACTCAGCATTGTTATTTATTTCATGCACATCCAACCCTACAAAAAGTTGTAAATGTATGGCACACTTTGGGTGGGTTCAGGGTTAGAAAATTCAGAAAACCCTGCCCTAGGAAATAAACCTGAATTTTTTGAGCCTCCTCAGACCTCAAACAAGCAAGGTCTCACACCAGTGACACAAATATTCAAGCTTTCAGGAATTCGAACTCACAGCTTGTTGGTTGAAAAATAGAGATGCTATCTACTCAGGCTTACTCAGAATTGGTTTTAATGAGAAAGGCTGTATCTGTCATATTTCTTATTATCATTACATAAGTTCCTGAAAAAAAAAGGAAATTTTTCATTTAAATATTTCTTTTTATACATATAACTGGTAATTAGTTTACGGAATTAACAATGCATATAAAGTATATTAATTAAAGGTAACTTTAATAAATAACTTCTATATTTCGGCAACTTCACGTTGCCGTCTTCAGGAACATAAAGATATGGTATGTGCACACAACATGGTCACAATTTTGCCCTAGCTCCTAAAAGAATACCTGCCGAAGAAATCATGATCCAAATAGAATGGGGGATTCGCAACATGCCTAACCATATCGCCAACAGCGTCAGACTGGATGTAGTCGGTGTTCTCACAAAAGCCAAACCTCCAAAAACCAACTTATCCAAAGACGAATATGCAGCCCTACAAGAAATGAAGAATAACAAAAAAATACTAATCACCAAAGCGGATAAGGGAAACGCCACTGTGGTGCTAAATCAAAAGGACTACAAAGGTAAGCTTAATGCTTTAGTACTAGACCGTACTATTTACCTCCCTATTGAATATGATCCTACCAGCTCTCAGATTAGAACTCTCCACAGACTCCTTAAGAAAGTCACTTCTTGGCCTGTGGAAGTCACTAACAAACTAAAACCTTATAACTCTAGACCCCCCCTCCCCCCGATTATATGGACTCCCAAAAATACATAAACAAAGTGTGCCATTACATCCCATAGTGGATGGCATTGATTCCCCCACATATAAATTAGCCAAACATTTAGCCAAAACGCTCACACACCATACTGGCAACACACCATCACACATAAAAAACTCAGCCCACTTTAAAGCCAGTGTAGAAAACCTCTCACTCCAACACACTGACATAATGGTCAGTTTTGATGTCTCCTCCCTATTCACTGATGTCTCACTCAAAGAAACCCTAGAGCTCATTCAAGCCAAGTTTCCTCCTGATATCTCAGCCCTATTTCAGTTCACAATGAACTCAGGCTATTCGTTTGGCAAGGAAAGTTTTACAAACAGATAGAGCCATGGGTTCACCACTTTCCCCACCCTTGGCCAATTTCTTTATGGAGACCTTTGAAGAGAAAGCCTTAAACTCCGCCCCACAAAAACCCACTATTTGGCTTCTTTACATGGATGATGTGTTCGCTATTTGGCCACATGGCTCAGACTCACTCCATTCCTTCCTAACTCACTTAAACAACCAACACCCCAGAGTCCAGTTCACCTTAGAAAAAGAGGAAAACAACACCCTCCCCTTCCTAGACACTTTAATCACCCGCCAGCTTGATGGATCTTTGGTTTTCTCTGTTTACAGAAAACCCACCCATACTGGCAGATACATTCACCAGCAACCCCCCCCCCTCACAACAATATGGGGTTATAAAAACACTATATAACAGGGCAAAATTAATCTGCTCAGATGACAAGGCCCTAACTACTGAACTAAACCACATCCACAACACTTTCTTAGCCAATGGCTATAACCCCAAAAAAATCCAAAAAATACTCAAACCAGTAAACCACAAACTCCCCCTTCCTCCCCTGCACAATAAAGATTACACCAAATCTATCACCATCCCCTACATCCAGGGCACCTCTGAGAAAATAACCAATATCCTCAGAAAATATGACCTTACTTCTTGTTACAGACCATATAAAAAGTTGGCATCCCTTATCCGCTCTACCAAAGACCAACCACTTCCCCTAGACCTACCTGGTGTATACCAGGTCCCTTGCAGCTGCAAATTGTCCTACTTTGGCCAAACAGGCAGAACAACAAATATCAGGATTTCAGAACACAAAGACTACATCTGGTTTCACCAGTACAGCCGCTCTGGGCTGGCAGACCATGTCTGAGATACCCACCTTAGAATTCATTGGAAGAAAACAAAAATAATACACCGCAGCAAGTTTAAATACAAAAGATTATTCAAGGAATCTTCAGCAGCTCTAAAAAACGTTCCTAACCTCAACAAATTTGGGTGCATGAAACTACCCCAAATTTGGGAGACTTACATTTTGAGAACATCAGCTAAGTCAACCAAATTAGCCCACCAGAGGGCACCATTAGGACTGTAGGAACAATATTAGTTTCTTGCTTTCTTCCTCATTTGCTTTTGTTAGTGCCTGCGTGCACATACCATATCTTTATGTTCCTGAAGATGGCAACGTGACGTTGCCGAAATATAGAATTTATTTATTAAAGCTACCTTTAATTAATATACTTTATATGCGTTGTTAATTCCGTAAACTAATTACCAGTTATGTATACCAACATATAAGCCTTGCTACTAGAATTTTTATACATATATATTCCATATGGCAGTGAACTAATTCTAGATTTGTGCAGTAATATGAGAATTTTTTTTTTTTTTTTTTTTCCCTCTCCAAAAACATAAGCCATACATATTCATGGAGAGGAACTTTAAATATACTATACTTCTTAGAAAACTTTTGGACACTATCTCACTAACACAAAGTGTTATAATGCTTCAGACTCTACACCTCACTGTATATCCCACATTTAAAAAACATATGAATTCATGAAATGTTTGACTTTAAATATTATTATTATTATTCCAAGATCCCCCATACAGTCATAGACTCACTGTGACAGGTCCCTTTGTCACACACACAGCTAATCATACTGTGTCTTAAATGCATTAAAATTCTTTGCAGACACCACACTCTCAGGCAATACATTATAATCATTCACAACTCTTCATGAAAAACACCTGCCCCCTCACACCCTCCTTATAGAGTATCCAGGGATGACCTCTTGCTTTCCTCCCATCTCCCACCATTTTATAAAAACCTCTTCTTCAATGTTAATCCGGTAACTACCCCTTACCAACGTGTACGTCTCCATCATATCACCCCTCTTCCTTTTATCCATTAGACTGCATTTTCTCATCCTTTCTTGATACTCAACATTCCTGATACCAGAATTACCTTAGTCAATCATATCTAAAGTTTTTCTAGTATCTCTTCATCCCTTTGAAAACCAGGAGACAAAATTTGTGCACATTAGTACATATGTGGCATATTCAAGGTCTTATAAAATTGAATCAGAGTCTCCTTGCTTCTGCAAGTCATTGTCCTCCACATCTATGCCAGAATTTGTTGTGTTGTCGTCAGTTTTGGCATCGTACCCTCTAAATTTTAGATCGTTATTCACCATCACCCCTCAAGATCTCTTATTTCCTTCACCTCCAACAATATATCCCCACCAAGAATAAATGCTACATCCCACCATTGAACTGATATTCCCACTCATGTGCCCATTCACTGATTCCTCTACTCAAGTCTTCTTGTAAAGCCACAACATCTACTCCTCAAATCTTCCCCAGTATCATTAACATACAGGTAAAACAGCAATGGCCCTAAAACAGATCCTTGAGGCATACCACTAATAACTTTATTTTATTGCTCCCCCATATGCAACTTGCTGATACCTGTCAAATAGCCAATCTCCAATCCAATGCACTAGTCTAATATCCTACTCCATTTATTATAGTTGAACTATCAGCTTATCATGTGGTAATTCTATCAAAAGCCTTTGCAAAATCTAAGTATACCACTGTATATCCATGTCCCTCATCCAATACAGCTGTCACCTTATTGTAATAAGTAGATTACTAAAACATGACTTCCCTTTAGCAAATCTGTGCTGTCCATCAAAGATAATACCACTATTGTCAATCCAATCCTGGATCCTGTTCTCACTAACCTCTCCAGCACTTTAACCACAATTGGCCTATAATTTGATGCTTCAATTTTGTCACCTTCCTTATAAATCATTACAATCTTCCCTTCCTTCCACTCCTCTGGAACTCGTAAGACTCATATCAAATAAAAATGCCAAGATATATGTCAACTCCTTGGAACCTTTCTTCAAAATAAGTACATTTTGATATATTATGAAGTCCTACAGACTTATTAACATCATCATTTGCTAAATTTCCCCATATACCTCTTGCTCCTTCACAGTCTCTCCTCATCCACTGTTCTCAAACTCTCAATGATATCACATTTACAAGGATGAAAGACCTTTATTTCAAATATATCATCTGCAGCAGTTGTCCTTATACCATTTTTCTCCAATCAGTGTCATCCTACCATAATCTTTTTTTTTTTTGGCTTCATTAGCTAACTGCTGCTCATAATGCACTTTAGTTACTCTTACCAACCAACTCAACTTTCTTGCCTGTTCTTTGTATTACTTGTGGAGTTGATTATTACCACTCCTCTTATGTTGCCTCCATAGTGCCTTTTTTTCTCAGTATTGCATGCTTAATCTCTTCATTCATCCATTGTACACCTATCTTATTTAACCTATGACCTTTGGAATACATTTATACGTTGCTTCTACTAGATAATTCTTGAATATCACCCAAGCAACATTGATCTCCTTTCCACCCAACTTCTCATTCCATGCTACAGCTGCAAGCTGTCTCCTGAGCTTCTCATGATCAAAAGCCATGTAGTTCCAAATATACCCTTTCCTCATTGAAGTCCTCACATGGTTAGCACCTGCCCAATCACTTCATGGTTACTCTCACAGTTGATTTTTGACATCTTATTTACAATAACATCCTCTGATGAGATGATCAAATCCAAGACACTCAATTCTCACGTGCTCTCTGTTACATACTGTCGAGGTAGTTATTCCTCAAGAAATTCATTTTGTTTACTTCTGGCTCATATCCCAATCTATATTGCTGTAATTAAAATCACCCTTTTCATATTTGCTTGGCTAATTTGATTATACATTTCATAGTCACTACCATCCACATTACCAGGTTTACAGCAATATCTAACTAAAGATTTCATTCTATTCAACTCTCTCTCTCTCACACCATACTGCCACTATTGCCTCCTTACATCTCTACCTTGTATGGGCATTACTCTTTTTCTATCATCAATAGCACTCCACTTCCCCTTTTACACTTTCTAATCTTCACGAATAACATTATGGTAAAGCTTGTGCACTTGCAGTGTTATTAGTGTCTGGGATTTTTTGTTTGTTTAAGTTTATTTACGAATTTGTTGAAATTACAGCTCAGTATAGCAACCGGTGAAGGAAAGATGGCAGTGGCTTTGTCCATGCAAGAATTCAATTTCGATTTCTGTCTTTTCATGAAATGTTAAGTGTGTTATGTACTCGTTTGAGGGTTGTGCAAAGCATGAACTGAAAGTGTTAGTAGTGAGAATTCCACGAGGAGAATGAATGCTCATCATAGAAAAGGACAATGTAAAAGAGCAGTGAAAAAAAAGTTACTTTTGAAAAAGAGAATGTGCAATCTGAGAAACTTAACAGTCGATGGGAAGAAAGAAAAAAGTGATACGAATGTGTCAGAGTTAAAAAAAAACATAGTGTAGTTAAAGATAAGGTGTTAAAGATGAGCGATGTTGATTGTGAATAAGCATGTATGGCTGGCAACAAAATTGAAAGAATAAATGAGAGTGAAAATGTGATGCAAGGTTCAAAAGTTTGAAAATTCTAAAGAATGAATGACAGCGAAAATGTTATCAATTAAAAGTATGCTAGACAAGAGGATGCACAAAGTATGATTTACTGGAGGTGGAATGAGTAGAGTGCTTGAGACATTAGATATGAGAAGTAAGTGAGCAAAAACAGTTGGTAGTTGTAATAGGTACCAATGACTTGACTGTGAACAAAGAACACATCAGATTGGATATTAGGAGGTCGTTGAGATGGATAAAAGAGAATAGTTTAATAGGAAAGGTAGTAAGCATGTTGCTCAAGTATGACAGTGGCGAGATTAGGCAGAGAGCAAGGATTATGAATGATATGTTATCAGAAATTATAATTATAAACAAAAATGGATTGGACATGTAAACCGAATGGCCAACACACATCCTAAACAAATACTAAAATATAAGCCAATTGGAAAGAGAAGGTAGAGTAGACCTCAAAAAAGGATATTGGATGGATAATGAGACTGGAACAGACCAATATGGTCTATATCTGTAATTAGTGTTATGATGATGTTAGCAGAAATGTATGAGGAGAAAAGAGTGCAGTTTGTTAATGTGTGGAATGAGTTTGAAGGACAAAGTGAAATGTATAAGATCAATGGACTGCATTTGAGTGGTTTTGGTGTGAGTCGCTTGGAGAAACTGCTGCTGGAAGGTAGTGAAGTCAATGCAGAGAATGAATCTGATCAAGTGGGAAGCAGTGCGGAAGAATGGGAGAGTAAGACAGGAGAGATTGAAGAGGTGGTTATGAATGAAAAAGTGAGCATCATGAGCATAGAGAATGAGAGAACAGGTGCAAGACAGACAGGGAAATGAGGAGGCTCAGGGTGGACAGAGGAACATAGCGTGAGAAAGGTAGATGCTCTAAGAGGATGTGAATGCATGTATACACAAAAAAAGGAAGGGGATGACCTGGAATTAAGGGAAAACCGTTGGATTTGAAGAAGTTCTAAGATGAATAAGGAGAAAAAGAAATGGCTCGAGTTAAGCATGGAGAAATCACATCAAATAAGTAGTATCATTAGAACTAACTATAGATTCAGGAATAAGCTGCTGTGTTTGTTCACAAATGCTAGAAGTGTAAGAAACAAGGCAAATGAAATGGTTACATTAATCAAGTCTGTTCACCCAAAAATTGTTGAAATAAGTGAGACATGGTTGGATCAGGATGACATCCTGACAGGAATAGAGATGGAAGAGTATGATGTGTTTCATCAGGATAGAAAGAATAAAAATGGGGGTGGGGAGTGCTATTGATAATAGAGAATGAGTGATGTCCATACAAAGCAGAGATGCAAGAGGGAAATAGTGCCAGTCGTTTTGAGGCAGTATGGTGTGAGATAGAGGTGAATAGAATGAAACACTTAGTTGGATGTTGTTATAGACCTGGTAATGTGGATGGTAGTGACTATGAAATGTATAATCAAATTAGCCAAGCAAATAAGAAAAGGATGATCATTATGGGCAGTTTTATTATGGCAATATAGACTGCAATGATGAAATAGCAACTGGAAGTAAAGAAAATGAGTTTCTTGAGTTTTGAGGAACAGCTACCTCAAACAGTATGTAACAGAGGATACACAAGGATTGAGGTTTTGGATTTGATCATCTCATCAGAGGATGTAATTATAAATGAGGTGTTAAATAAAATCACCCTCCAGTTGGTGAGAGTGACCATGAAGTGACTACCTGGGTAGTTGCCAGCAGTGTGAGGACCTCTGTGAGAAAAGGATATATGTGGAACTACAAGGCTGGTGATTATGAGGAGTGCAGGAAACAGCTTGCAGATGTAGCATGGAATGAGGAGCTTGGGGGATATTCAAGAACTATATAGTAGAAGCAATGTCTAAATGTATTCTGGGGGATAGAAGGTTAAATAAGGTAGGTGTGAAATGGATGAATGAAGAAATTAAGCATGCAGTACAGAGAAAAAAGACATTATGGAGGCAGCATAAGAGAAGTACGTAGTAATAACCAATTCCAAAGGATGACATTGATTGGAGAAAATTGTATAACGACAACTGCTGCAGAAAATATATTGGAGATACTTAATGAGCAGTTCATAAAGGTCTTTCATTCTTTTGAATGTGACATCATGGAAAGATTGAGAGAAGTTGATGATGGAGAGGAGAGACTGACTGTAAGTAGGGAAGAGGTGTATTGGAAATTGAACAAACTTCATGTAAATAAGGTTGTGGGATGTGATAATATATCACCACATATTCTGAAGGAATGTGCCAGAGAATTGACATCTGCCTTGACATATTTTTTTAATATGAGTCTTGCACTGGGTCGAGTTCCAAATAAGTGGAAGGAGGGCAAGATTGTGCCGCTTCATAAGGGAGGCGATAGAACTCAAGCATCAATTTATTAGCCTATCTGTGTGTCAGGTGTTGTGGTTAAGTTGTTGGAGAAGCTGGTGAGAATTAGGATCCAGAATTGGGTTGACAACAATGGTATTATCTTTGATAGACAGCATGGATTTGCTAAAGGGTGGTCATGTTTTATTAATCTACTTACTTATTACACTAAGGTGATGGCTTCGTTGGACAGAGGAGAGGGGTACACAGTAGTATACTTAGATTTTGCAAAAGGCTTTTGATAGATTACCTCATGATAAGTTGATAGTCAAACTACAGCAGATGGGGTTGGATATTAGATTAGTGCATTGGATCAGAGACTGGCTATCTGATAGGTATCAGCAAATTGTATATGGAGGAGCAATATTCAAGAAGAGGAAAGTTACTAGTGGTGTGCCTCAATAGTCTGTTTTAGGATCATTGCTGTTCAACTTGTATGTTAATGATATTGTGAAGGATTGAAAGGGGATATTCAGTTGTGTGCAGATGATGCAAAGTTGGGACAAAGTAGAGTAGAGCAGATGTGGGCATACAAGAAGACGAATAAATTGAGGGGGCATGGAAATGAGGATTTGTGTTCAATGTTGCAAAATGTAAGGTTTTTGAAATTTGGAAAACAAAGATGGGATGTAGAATTTATGCTTGGTGGTGATATATTGTTGGAGGTAATATATCTTGGAGTAATAGTGGATAAGAATCTGAAATTTAGAGTACACATTACCAAAATTGTGAGGACAACACAAAGAATTCTGGGAATAATGCAGAGGACATTTACTTGTAGAAAAAAGGAGATTCTGGTTCTATTGTATATGGCTTTGATTAGGCTGTGCACAGATTTTGTCACCTGGTTTTCAAAAGGATCAAGAGATGTTGGAAAGGGTCTAGAGATGACTGACTAAGGTACTTTTTGATCTCTGGAATGTCTAATATTAGGAAAGGTTGAGAAGATGCAATATACAGTCTTGTGGGTAGGAGGATAATAAGAGGGGTGATATGATAAAGACCTATAAGTTAGTAAGGGGTTGTTATAGGATCAATGTTGGAGAGGTTTTACAGAAAACGGTGTGAGATCAGGGGAGCACCAGAGGTCATCCATGGAAGCTGTATAAGGAGAGGAGTGAGACGCAGGATTTTTGCATGCAGAATTGTGATTGAGAGTGTGGTGTCTGCAGAGAATTTGAGTGTGTTTAAGGCACTGTATGATGAGCTGTGTGCATGATAGCTCATCAGATCTCCAAGATGAGTCTTTCACTCCATGGGGGTCTTGAGATAATAATAATTATATCCTTTCATCTCTATTCCTGTTAGGATGTCATTCCGATCCAACCATGTTTCACTTATTCCCACAATTTTTGTGTGAAAGAACTCAATCAATGTAACAATTTCATTTCCCTTGTTTCTGATACTTCTAGCATTTGTATACAAACATAATAGCTTGTTCCTGGATCTATAACAAGTTTCACTGTTACAATTTGTTTTTCTCCTCACCCATCTCAGAACGTTCTTCAAATTCAAGTATTCTCCATACATCACGGGCCATCCCATTCCCTTCTTGTCTATGCACACATTCACTTCTTCCTCTTTGAGCATCAACCTTTCCATGATGTGTGACATTGTTCACCCTTAGTCTCCCTGTTTGTCTTGCACATTTGTTCTCATTTTCTATGCTCATGTACCCACTTCTCCATTCATAAGCACCACTTTAATCTCTCCTACCTTACTTGCTGCCAGCCTGGTTTGCTGATGGTTAGTGTACCTGTTCTCCAACCAACAGGTCACTGATCTGAATCCCACTGTATGCAGGGATGTTTGTGATTGTCTTACCTTGTGTACTGCTATAACCTTTGATGTGCCATAGTATTACCTTTTTGTCCTTGCACCATTAAAACCATAATGCATCATCATCCTTATTCTCTGACCATTTCACATCACTTTTTACTTGCTCAAATTTATTCTCTGTACTACTTAAAGGAATTGTGCAAGTGTAAGTTTCTCCAAATGACTTACACCAAAACCAGTCTAATGCAGTCCATCACTCTTCTCTTCTTTCTTCTTTGGTGGATCAATCCGAAGATTGGTAAATATAGTAGCACATCACAACATCCTGTCTTGTGACTTCCTTTTTATCTCTTCATAACTCTTAGCGCCAGTTAACATCATTATGTTACTTATATATGAAATTCTTGGTCTGCCTCGTGGCATCTTTCCTTCTACAGTATTTCCCTCCATTATTTCTGTAATCAGTCTCCCATTCCTCAAATGGTGTCCAATTAGGCTTTTTCTTCTCTTATTGATGTGTTTCATTAATGACTGCTCTTCATGAACTATATTCAGAACTTCTTCATTACTTTTCTTTTCTGTCCGACTAATTTTCATCATCTTTCTCCAGCACCAAAGTTTAAATGCCTCCAACTTTTTCATGTCTTGTTTTGTTAGAGTCCAGGCCTCACAACCATATAATGCAGTGCTCCATATGTATGTTTTCACTAGCCTTTTTGTGAGCTGGATGCTAAGGCCTTTACTGGTAAAAATGTTTCTTCTGTTATAGAATACTTTTTTGGCTTGGATTATTCGTGCTTTAATATCTGATTGGTTTCTTCCATCTTCTGTGATAAGACTTCCAAGATATTTAAAAGAGGATACCTGTTGTAGTAAGCTATTATTTATTTCCAGGTTTATTTTCATTGGATTTGCTTTACTTGTAATTAATAATTTTGTTTTCTTATAATTAATTTTTAGGCTGTACTGTGTGAAGATTTCTTCCATCTTTGTTAGGGTGGCTTTCAGTTTGTTTTCATTATCAGCTATAGGTTGGTCGATTGGTAGAGCCTCTGTTACTAATGGCTCAGTTAAGTAAGTTTGAGCGCGATTAATAGTTAGAAGGGGTCCAATCGTTCGATGCTGTTGGCACACTCTCCCTCGTTGAGTCTTTGGACTCCCTGGAGGTGTCAAATAATAATAATAATAATAATAATAACTGCTATATCACCCGCAAACCGTAGCCAGTTAATATCAATTCCATTTATCTTAATTCCTGTTTCTGTTAGTTCTTTCAGTTTATTTATTGTATCTTCAATGTACAGATTAAACAATATGGGTGAAAGAGAGCAACCCTGTCATACACCTCCACGTATTTTTGCTGTTGCGGTTTTTGTTGTATTGCTGGCTGCTTCTATTAGGGCTTCTTGATGCTTGTAAAGATTAAATATGAGCCTTCTATCTCTCCAATCTACCTTTATTGTTTTTAGGAGGTGAAACATTTGATTCCAGTCCATACTATCGAAGGCTTTCTCCAAGTCAAGAAAGACTCTCAGAGTATTTTGATTCTTCTCCAATCGTCTTTCAATAACTGTTCTTAGAGCTAGGATTGCTTCTCTTGTCCCCTGCTGTTTCCTGAATCCAAACTGGTCATTGCCAACATATTCTTCAACCTTCTCTGTTAGTCTTTTTTTGTATAATTTTGAGTAGTATTTTCAAAGCATGTGATATTAAGCTTATTGTTCGATGATTTTCACACTTGTTTGCATTATTTACTTTAGGAATGGGTATGATAGAGCATTGTGTAAAATCTTTGGGGATGGTCCCCGTTTCATAAATATCCTTTATGATCTTGAAAAGGTATGACTTAGTTATGTTTCCTGAGTATTTTATTAATTCTGAAGGGATGTTATCAGTGCCTGGTGCCTTGTTGGATGACAATTCATTCAGTGCCCATTCAAATTCATCTTTTAATATAGTTGGACCAATTTCTTCCACATCAAGTCTTGTTTCATCTTCTGTAGCCTTGGCATCTAGATCTTTTCCACTATATAGATCTTCTAAGTACTCCTTCCATCTTTCTGAAATTTCTTCCTTATCTATAAGTATGTTCCCCCTGTTTATTTTTGATAATTGTACTTCTTGTCTTGTTTTTCTGGCTTATTCCTTTTATAATGTTATAAGCTTTATCGATTCTTCCAGTCTTTGTTAGATCTTCTATTTCTTTACATTTCACTGTATACCATTGTTCTTTTGCTTCTTTACACTTTCAATTTATTTCTATTTCTATTTATTCTTTCACTTTTTACTTGCTCAAATTTATTCTCTGCACTACTTAAAGGAATTGTGCAAGTCTCTCCAAATGACTTACACCAAAACCATTCAAATGCAGTCCATCACTCTTATACAATTCAATTCATCCTTCAAAACTCATTCTATAACATTAACAAACTGCACTCCTTTCTCTTCACACATTTTCTCTAACATATTATTCATAATCCTTGCTGTCTGCCTCATCTCATCACTGTCATATACTGGGCATCACACTGACTACCTTTCCTATCACACTATTATCTTTTATCCTTCTCAACAACCTCGTGATATCCAGTCTTACATTCTCTTTGTTCCCAGTTAAATCATTTGTCCCTACTACAGTTACCAAGATGTCTTTTGCTCACTTATTCCTTATATTCAACACCTGAATGGCTATCATTTTACCTCCGAGAAAACAAGTCTTGTGCATCTTCATGTTCACCACATCTCTAATA